>NC_068299.1:41150924-41440313 GCF_025860055.1 Xyrauchen texanus
ATTAGTATCACTATGGTAACTGCCTAGCAACCAGATGGGCTTACCCTAGCAACCGAAAGTAACAAATCACATATCTCTGCATCACAAAAACATAGAGACTTCCGGGTTGACTTATTTCAATCAGGCTGGCAAGGACACTTGATTAGTATCACTATGGTAACTGCCTAGCAACCAGATGGGGTTACCCTAGCAACCGAAGTAACAAATCACATATCTCTGCACCACAAAATAGTACAGACCTCTGGGTTGATTTATTTCATTCAGGATGGCAAGGACACTTTATTACTATCACTATGGTAACTGCCTAGCAACCAGATGGGGTTACCCTAGCAACCAAGTAACAAATCACATATCTCTGCACCAGAAAATATCACAGACCTCTGGGTTGATTTATTTCACTCAGGATGGCAAGGACACTTGATTACTATCACTATGGTAACTGCCTAGCAACCAGATGGGGTTACCCTAGCAACCGAAGTAACAAATCACATATCTCTGCACTAGAAAACAGTAGAGACTTCCGGTTGACTTATTTTACTCAGGATGGCAAGGAGACTTCATTAGTATCACTATGGTAACTGCCTAGCAACCATATGGGGTTACCCTAGCAACCAAGTAACAAATCACATATCTCTGCATCAGAAAAACGTAGATACTTCTGGGTTGGTTTATTTCAATCAGGATGGCAAAGACACTTGATTATGATCACTATGGTAACTGCCTAGCAACAAGGAGGGGTTACCCTAGCAACCGAGTAACAAATCACATATCTCTGCACCAGAAAATTGAAGAGAATTCTGGGTTGATTTATTTTAATCAGGATGGCCAGGAGACTTGATTAGTATCACTATGGTAACTGCCTAGAAACCAGATGGGGTTAACCTAGCAACCGAGTAACAAATCACATATCTTTCCACCAGAAATTTGTAGAGATTTCCGGGTTGACTTATTTCACTCAGGATGGCAAGGAGACTTCATTACTATCACTATGGTAACTGCCTAGCAACCATATGGGGTTACCCTAGCAACCAAGTAACAAATCACATATCTCTGCATCAGAAAAACGTATAGACTTCTGGGTTGGTTTATTTCACTCAGGATGGCAAGGAGACCTGATTACTATCACTATGGTAACTGCCTAGCAACCAGATGGGGTTACCCTAGCAACCGAGTAACAAATCACATATCTCTGCACCAGAAAACACTACAGACTTCCGGGTTGACTTATTTCACTCAGGATGGAAAGGAGCCATGTGTTGTATTACCTTGGTAACTGCATAGCAACCACTTGGGCTTACCCTAGCAACCGAGTAACAAATCACATATTTCTGCACCAGAAAATCGTACAGACTTCTGGTTTCATTTATTTATGACCATAATTTTTGTTCTTTTCAAGTTATAGCATGCTGTTTGATCTAGTTTTGCCACGACAAGCACCACTCACATTTTCTTCAGGAAATGTACCTATCTAGTTAGTGGTGCTTGCAAAGCATCACTATTGTAATCTCACATACTTATTAGTGGTGCTTGCAAAGCATCACTATTGTAATCTCACATACTTATTATACTTTTTATTTTTATTTTTATTTTTATATCTCTTAACAAAACTTCGCACCTAACTCGTCCCAGCACCGCTTAGTGAGACCCACTAATGAGGTGTCAAATCGAACGGCCTATTGAGGACACGTGTGCTATGACTTTTATAAGTTTATCGGGGTACGGTATTTGCCCCAGGGGCAAAAAAGCGCCTAAAAATCCCATAGACTTAACATTGAGACAAACTTTGACGCCACAGCTCCAAGCTGAGGATTTCAGAGAAACGCAGTGATTTGCCACATTTGAAGAGGCTGGCAGGCTCTGTAAGAGCATACCTCAATATGGGGTAAAAGTTGCACTCCTGGGGGCAGGAGCTGCCCAAAAATGCCCCAATTGACTTATAATGGTGTAGGACGGCCCATGAAATGAAAAGGCATAGGGATTTGTATTGAACATAGCTCTGGATCACAGTGTCATAGAGACGAGGGGTGGGCTCATTTTACTCAGACAACCAATCAGTCTCTCAGGATCATTGTGAAGCTATCAAGCCACGCCCTAGCAACCATTAAGAGCACCTTAGCAACAAGTCCCATAGACTTCTATTGAAACAGATCAAAGGGATATCTCCGGATAGAAGTGTCATAGAAACACAAGGGTGGTCTCGCTTGACTCGGGACAGCAAACAGCCAATCATGCATCACTTCAACACTTCCTAGCCCCTCCCTAGCAACCATTGTCGAGCACCTTAACAACCAAAATCCATAGAGGGATATCTTCCATTCTGAATGTCACAGAGGCATGGGAGTTGGTTTATATCATTCATACTGACAAGCAGCCTTTGGAGATTCATGATTGGCAGCTGCCAAGCCACTCCCTAGCAACTACACAGAGTACCCTAGCAACCGCTTAGCAGTAACTATATCTCTGCACCAGAAAATCAGAGAGACTTCTGGGTTGATTTATTTCAATCAGGATGGCAAGGAGACTTGATTAGTATCACTATGGTAACTGCCTAGCAACCAGATGGGGTTACCCTAGCAACCGAAAGTAACAAATCACATATCTCTGCATCAGAAAAACGTAGAGACTTCCGGGTTGACTTATTTCAATCAGGATGGCAAGGACACTTCATTAGTATCACTATGGTAACTGCCTAGCAACCAGATGGGCTTACCCTAGCAACCGAAGTAACAAATCACATATCTCTGCATCACAAAAACATAGAGACTTCCGGGTTGACTTATTTCAATCAGGATGGCAAGGACACTTCATTAGTATCACTATGGTAACTGCCTAGCAACCAGATGGGGTTACCCTAGCAACCGAGTAACAAATCACATATCTCTGCATCAGAAAAACGTAGAGACTTCCGGGTTGACTTATTTCAATCAGGATGGCAAGGACACTTGATTAGTATCACTATGGTAACTGCCTAGCAACCAGATGGGCTTACCCTAGCAACCGAGTAACAAATCACATATCTCTGCATCACAAAAACATAGAGACTTCCGGGTTGACTTATTTCAATCAGGATGGCAAGGAGACTTCATTAGTATCACTATGGTAACTGCCTAGCAACCAGATGGGGTTACCCTAGCAACCGAGTAACAAATCACATATCTCTGCATCAGAAAAGCGTAGAGACTTCCGGGTTGACTTATTTCAATCAGGATGGCAAGGACACTTGATTAGTATCACTATGGTAACTGCCTAGCAACCAGATGGGGTTACCCTAGCAACCGAGTAACAAATCACATATCTCTGCACCAGAAAACAGTACAGACTTCCGGGTTGATTTATTTCAATCAGGATGGCAAGGACACTTCATTAGTATCACTATGGTAACTGCCTAGCAACCAGATGGGGTTACCCTAGCAACCGAGTAACAAATCACATATCTCTGCATCAGAAAAACGTAGAGACTTCCGGGTTGACTTATTTCAATCAGGATGGCAAGGAGACTTCATTAGTATCACTATGGTAACTGCCTAGCAACCAGATGGGGTTACCCTAGCAACCGAGTAACAAATCACATATCTCTGCATCAGAAAAACGTAGAGACTTCTGGGTTGACTTATTTCAATCAGGATGGCAAGGACACTTGATTAGTATCACTATGGTAACTGCCTAGCAACCAGATGGGGTTACCCTAGCAACCGAGTAACAAATCACATATCTCTGCATCAGAAAAACGTAGAGACTTCCGGGTTGACTTATTTCAATCAGGATGGCAAGGACACTTGATTAGTATCACTATGGTAACTGCCTAGCAACCAGATGGGGTTACCCTAGCAACCGAGTAACAAATCACATATCTCTGCATCAGAAAAACGTAGAGACTTCCGGGTTGACTTATTTCAATCAGGATGGCAAGGACACTTGATTAGTATCACTATGGTAACTGCCTAGCAACCAGATGGGGTTACCCTAGCAACCGAGTAACAAATCACATATCTCTGCATCAGAAAAACGTAGAGACTTCTGGGTTGATTTATTTCAATCAGGATGGCAAGGACACTTGATTAGTATCACTATGGTAACTGCCTAGCAACCAGATGGGGTTACCCTAGCAACCGAATAACAAATCACATATCTCTGCATCACAAAATCAGTAGAGACTTCCGGGTTGACTTATTTCAATCAGGATGGCAAGGAGACTTGATTAGTATCACTATGGTAACTGCCTAGCAACCAGATGGGGTTACCCTAGCAACCGAAGTAACAAATCACATATCTCTGCACCAGAAAACACTACAGACTTCTGGGTTGACTTATTTCACTCAGGATGGAAAGGAGCCATGTATTGTATTACCTTGGTAACTGCATAGCAACCACATGGGCTTACCCTAGCAACCTAGTAACAAATCACATATTTCTGCACCAGAAAATCGTACAGACTTCTGGGTTGATTTATTTATGACCATAATTTCTGTTCTTTTCAAGTTACAACATGCTATTTGATCGTAGTTTTGCCACGGCAAGCACCACTCACATTTTCTTCAGGAAATGTACCTATCTAGTTATTATTTTTATTTTTATTTTTATTATATCTCTTAACAAAACTTCGCACCTAACTCGCCCCAAGCACCGCTTGGCGTAGACCCACCTAATGAGGTGTCAAATCGAACGCCTATTGAGGACACGTGTGCTATGACTTTTATGTTTATCGGGTACGGTATTTGCCCCAGGGGCAAAAAAGCGGCCAAAAATCCCATAGACTTAACATTGAGACAAACTTTGACGCGCCACAGCTCCAAGCTTAGGATTTCAGAGAAACGCAGTGATTTGCCACATTTGAAGAGGCTGGCAGGCTCTGTAAGAGCATACCTCAATATGGGGTAAAAGTTGCACCCTGGGGGCAGGAGCTGCCCAAAAATGCCCCAATTGACTTATAATGGTGTAGGACGGCCCATGAAATGAAAAGGCATAGGGATTTGTATTGAACATAGCTCTGGATCACAGTGTCATAGAGACGAGGGGTGGGCTCATTT
This sequence comes from Xyrauchen texanus, assembly GCF_025860055.1. NCBI lineage: Eukaryota > Metazoa > Chordata > Actinopteri > Cypriniformes > Catostomidae > Xyrauchen > Xyrauchen texanus. The sequence continues at coordinate 41,155,952 of NC_068299.1, forward strand.
TACTCAGACAACCAATCAGTCTCTCAGGATCATTGTGAAGCTATCAAGCCACGCCCTAGCAACCATTAAGAGCACCTTAGCAACAAGTCCCATAGACTTCTATTGAAACAGATCAAAGGGATATCTCCGGATAGAAGTGTCATAGAAACACAAGGGTGGTCTCGCTTGACTCGGACAGCAAACAGCCAATCATGCATCAAATCAACACTTCCTAGCCCCTCCCTAGCAACCATTGTCGAAGCACCTTAACAACCAAAATCCATAGAGGGATATCTTCCATTCTGAATGTCACAGAGGCATGGGAGTTGGTTTATATCATTCATACTGACAAGCAGCCTTTGGAGATTCATGATTGGCAGCTGCCAAGCCACTCCCTAGCAACTAAACAGAGTACCCTAGCAACCGCTTAGCAGTAACTATATCTCTGCACCAGAAAATCAGAGAGACTTCTGGGTTGATTTATTTCAATCAGGATGGCAAGGAGACTTGATTAGTATCACTATGGTAACTGCCTAGCAACCAGATGGGGTTACCCTAGCAACCGAGTAACAAATCACATATCTCTGCATCAGAAAAACGTAGAGACTTCCGGGTTGACTTATTTCAATCAGGATGGAAAGGACACTTCATTAGTATCACTATGGTAACTGCCTAGCAACCAGATGGGCTTACCCTAGCAACCGAAGTAACAAATCACATATCTCTGCATCACAAAAACATAGAGACTTCCGGGTTGACTTATTTCAATCAGGCTGGCAAGGACACTTGATTAGTATCACTATGGTAACTGCCTAGCAACCAGATGGGGTTACCCTAGCAACCGAGTAACAAATCACATATCTCTGCACCACAAAATAGTACAGACCTCTGGGTTGATTTATTTCATTCAGGATGGCAAGGACACTTTATTACTATCACTATGGTAACTGCCTAGCAACCAGATGGGGTTACCCTAGCAACCAAGTAACAAATCACATATCTCTGCACCAGAAAATATCACAGACCTCTGGGTTGATTTATTTCACTCAGGATGGCAAGGACACTTGATTACTATCACTATGGTAACTGCCTAGCAACCAGATGGGGTTACCCTAGCAACCGAGTAACAAATCACATATCTCTGCACTAGAAAACAGTAGAGACTTCCGGTTGACTTATTTTACTCAGGATGGCAAGGAGACTTCATTAGTATCACTATGGTAACTGCCTAGCAACCATATGGGGTTACCCTAGCAACCAAGTAACAAATCACATATCTCTGCATCAGAAAAACGTAGATACTTCTGGGTTGGTTTATTTCAATCAGGATGGCAAAGACACTTGATTATGATCACTATGGTAACTGCCTAGCAACAAGGAGGGGTTACCCTAGCAACCGAGTAACAAATCACATATCTCTGCACCAGAAAATTGAAGAGAATTCTGGGTTGATTTATTTTAATCAGGATGGCCAGGAGACTTGATTAGTATCACTATGGTAACTGCCTAGAAACCAGATGGGGTTAACCTAGCAACCGAGTAACAAATCACATATCTTTCCACCAGAAATTTGTAGAGATTTCCGGGTTGACTTATTTCACTCAGGATGGCAAGGAGACTTCATTACTATCACTATGGTAACTGCCTAGCAACCATATGGGGTTACCCTAGCAACCAAGTAACAAATCACATATCTCTGCATCAGAAAAACGTACAGACTTCTGGGTTGGTTTATTTCACTCAGGATGGCAAGGAGACCTGATTACTATCACTATGGTAACTGCCTAGCAACCAGATGGGGTTACCCTAGCAACCGAGTAACAAATCACATATCTCTGCACCAGAAAACACTACAGACTTCCGGGTTGACTTATTTCACTCAGGATGGAAAGGAGCCATGTGTTGTATTACCTTGGTAACTGCATAGCAACCACTTGGGCTTACCCTAGCAACCGAGTAACAAATCACATATTTCTGCACCAGAAAATCGTACAGACTTCTGGTTTGATTTATTTATGACCATAATTTTTGTTCTTTTCAAGTTATAGCATGCTGTTTGATCTAGTTTTGCCACTGACAAGCACCACTCACATTTTCTTCAGGAAATGTACCTATCTAGTTTTAGTGGTGCTTGCAAAGCATCACTATTGTAATCTCACATACTTATTATTTATTTTTATACTTTTATTATTATATCTCTTAACAAAACTTCGGCACCTAACTCGTCCCAAGACCGCTTGGCGTGAGACCCACTAATGAGGTGTCAAATCGAACGGCCTATTGAGGACACGTGTGCTATGACTTTTATGTTTATCGGGGTACGGTATTTGCCCCAGGGGCAAAAAAGCGCCTAAAAATCCCATAGACTTAACATTGAGACAAACTTTGACGCGTCACAGCTCCAAGCTGAGGATTTCAGAGAAACGCGTGATTTGCCACATTTGAAGAGGCTGGCAGGCTCTGTAAGAGCATACCTCAATATGGGGTAAAAGTTGCACCTCTGGGGGCAGGAGCTGCCCAAAAATGCCCCAATTGACTTATAATGGTGTAGGACGGCCCATGAAATGAAAAGGCATAGGGATTTGTATTGAACATAGCTCTGGATCACAGTGTCATAGAGACGAGGGGTGGGCTCATTTTACTCAGACAACCAATCAGTCTCTCAGGATCATTGTGAAGCTATCAAGCCACGCCCTAGCAACCATTAAGAGCACCTTAGCAACAAGTCCCATAGACTTCTATTGAAAAAGATCAAAGGGATATCTCCGGATAGAAGTGTCATAGAAACACAAGGGTGGTCTCGCTTTGACTCGGGACAGCAAACAGCCAATCATGCATCACTTCAACACTTCCTAGCCCCTCCCTAGCAACCATTGTCGAGCACCTTAACAACCAAAATCCATAGAGGGATATCTTCCATTCTGAATGTCACAGAGGCATGGGAGTTGGTTTATATCATTCATACTGACAAGCAGCCTTTGGAGATTCATGATTGGCAGCTGCCAAGCCACTCCCTAGCAACTACACAGAGTACCCTAGCAACCGCTTAGCAGTAACTATATCTCTGCACCAGAAAATCAGAGAGACTTCTGGGTTGATTTATTTCAATCAGGATGGCAAGGAGACTTGATTAGTATCACTATGGTAACTGCCTAGCAACCAGATGGGGTTACCCTAGCAACCGAGTAACAAATCACATATCTCTGCATCAGAAAAACGTAGAGACTTCCGGGTTGACTTATTTCAATCAGGATGGCAAGGACACTTCATTAGTATCACTATGGTAACTGCCTAGCAACCAGATGGGCTTACCCTAGCAACCGAAGTAACAAATCACATATCTCTGCATCACAAAAACATAGAGACTTCCGGGTTGACTTATTTCAATCAGGATGGCAAGGACACTTGATTAGTATCACTATGGTAACTGCCTAGCAACCAGATGGGGTTACCCTAGCAACCGAGTAACAAATCACATATCTCTGCATCAGAAAAACGTAGAGACTTCCGGGTTGACTTATTTCAATCAGGATGGCAAGGACACTTGATTAGTATCACTATGGTAACTGCCTAGCAACCAGATGGGGTTACCCTAGCAACCGAAAGTAACAAATCACATATCTCTGCATCAGAAAAACGTAGAGACTTCCAGGTTGACTTATTTCAATCAGGATGGCAAGGACACTTCATTAGTATCACTATGGTAACTGCCTAGCAACCAGATGGGGTTACCCTAGCAACCGAAAGTAACAAATCACATATCTCTGCATCAGAAAAACGTAGAGACTTCCGGGTTGACTTATTTCAATCAGGATGGCAAGGACACTTGATTAGTATCACTATGGTAACTGCCTAGCAACCAGATGGGGTTACCCTAGCAACCGAAAGTAACAAATCACATATCTCTGCATCAGAAAAACGTAGAGACTTCCGGGTTGACTTATTTCAATCAGGATGGCAAGGACACTTGATTACTATCACTATGGTAACTGCCTAGCAACCAGATGGGGTTACCCTAGCAACCGAGTAACAAATCACATATCTCTGCACCAGAAAATAGTACTGACTTCCGGGTTGATTTATTTCACTCAGGATGGCAAGGACACTTGATTACTATCACTATGGTAACTGCCTAGCAACCAGATGGGGTTACCCTAGCAACCGAGAAACAAATCACATATCTCTGCACCAGAAAAGAGTACAGACTTCCAGGTTGATTTATTTCAACCAGGATGGCAAGGACACTTCATTAGTATCACTATGGTAACTGCCTAGCAACCACATGGGGTTACCCTAGCAACCGAGTAACAAATCACATATCTCTGCATCAGAAAACGTACATGACTTCTGGGTTGACTTATTTCAATCAGGATGGCAAGGACACTTGATTACTATCACTATGGTAACTGCCTAGCAACCAGATGGGGTTACCCTAGCAACCGAGTAACAAATCACATATCTCTGCACCAGAAAATAGTACAGACTTCCGGGTTGATTTATTTCACTCAGGATCGCAAGGACACTTGATTACTATCACTATGGTAACTGCCTAGCAACCAGATGGGGTTACCCTAGCAACCGAGAAACAAATCACATATCTCTGCACCAGAAAAGAGTACAGACTTCCGGGTTGATTTATTTCAACCAGGATGGCAAGGACACTTCATTAGTATCAATATGGTAACTGCCTAGCAACCAGATGGGGTTACCCTAGCAACCGAGTAACAAATCACATATCTCTGCACCAGAAAACACTACAGACTTCCGGGTTGACTTATTTCACTCAGGATGGAAAGGAGCACATGTATTAGTATTACCTATGGTAACTGCATAGCAACCACATGGGCTTACCCTAGCAACCGAGTAACAAATCACATATTTCTGCACCAGAAAATCGTACAGACTTCTGGGTTGATTTATTTATGACCATAATTTTTGTTCTTTTCAAGTTACAACATGCTGTTTGACGAGTTTTGCCACGGCAAGCACCACTCACATTTTCTTCAGGAAATGTACCTATCTAGTTATTTTATTTTTATTATATCTCTTAACAAAACTTCGGCACCTAACTCGTCCCAAGCACCGCTTAGCGTAGACCCACGTAATGAGGTGTCAAATCGAACGGCCTATTGAGGACACGTGTGCTATGACTTTTATAGTTTATCGGGTACGGTATTTGCCCCAGGGGCAAAAAAGCGGCCGAAAAATCCCATAGACTTAACATTGAGACAAACTTTGACGGCCACAGCTCCAAGCTTAGGATTTCGTGAGAAACGCAGTGATTTGCCACATTTGAAGAGGCTGGCAGGCTCTGTAAGAGCATACCTCAATATGGGGTAAAAGTTGCACCCTGGGGGCAGGAGCTGCCCAAAAATGCCCCAATTGACTTATAATGGTGTAGGACGGCCCATGAAATGAAAAGGCATAGGGATTTGTATTGAACATAGCTCTGGATCACAGTGTCATAGAGACGAGGGGTGGGCTCATTTTACTCAGACGACCAATCAGTCTCTCAGGATCATTGTGAAGCTATCAAGCCACGCCCTAGCAACCATTAAGAGCACCTTAGCAACAAGTCCCATAGACTTCTATTGAAACAGATCAAAGGGATATCTCCGGATAGAAGTGTCATAGAAACACAAGGGTGGTCTCGCTTGACTCGGGACAGCAAACAGCCAATCATGCATCACCTCAACACTTCCTAGCCCCTCCCTAGCAACCATTGTTGAGCACCTTAACAACCAAAATCCATAGAGGGATATCTTCCATTCTGAATGTCACAGAGGCATGGGAGTTGGTTTATATCATTCATACTGACAAGCAGCCTTTGGAGATTCATGATTGGCAGCTGCCAAGCCACTCCCTAGCAACTAAACAGAGTACCCTAGCAACCGCTTAGCAGTAACTATATCTCTGCACCAGAAAATCAGAGAGACTTCTGGGTTGATTTATTTCAATCAGGATGGCAAGGACACTTGATAAGTATCACTATGTTAACTGCCTAGCAACCAGATGGGGTTACCCTAGCAACCGAGTAACAAATCACATATCTCTGCATCAGAAAAACGTAGAGACTTCCGGGTTGACTTATTTCAATCAGGATGGCAAGGACACTTGATTAGTATCACTATGGTAACTGCCTAGCAACCAGATGGGCTTACCCTAGCAACCGAAAGTAACAAATCACATATCTCTGCATCACAAAAACATAGAGACTTCCGGGTTGACTTATTTCAATCAGGATGGCAAGGAGACTTGATAAGTATCACTATGTTAACTGCCTAGCAACCAGATGGGGTTACCCTAGCAACCGAGTAACAAATCACATATCTCTGCATCAGAAAAACGTAGAGACTTCCGGGTTGACTTATTTCAATCAGGATGGCAAGGACACTTCATTAGTATCACTATGGTAACTGCCTAGCAACCACATGAGCTTACCCTAGCAACCGAGTAACAAATCACATATCTCTGCATCAGAAAAACGTAGAGACTTCCGGGTTGACTTATTTCAATCAGGATGGAAAGGAGACTTCATTAGTATTTATATGGTAACTGCCTAGCAACCAGATGGGCTTACCCTAGCAACCGAGTAACAAATCACATATCTCTGCATCACAAAAACATACAGACTTCCGGTTTGACTTATTTCAATCAGGATGGCAAGGACACTTGATTAGTATCACTATGGTAACTGCCTAGCAACCACATGGGGTTACCCTAGCAACCTACTAACAAATCACATATTTCTGCACCAGAACATTATACAGACTTCTGGGTTGATTTATTTATGACCACAATTTCTGTTGTTTTCAAGCAGGCTATTTGACGAGTTTTGCCACGGCAAGCACCACTCACATTTTCTTCAGGAAATGTACCTATCTAGTTAGTGGTGCTTGCAAAGCATCACTATTGTAATCTCACATACTTATTATTATACTTTTTATTTTTATTTTTATTTTTATTTTTATATCTCTTAACAAAACTTCGGCACCTAACTCGTCCCGCACCGCTTGGCGTAGACCCACGTAATGAGGTGTCAAATCGAACGGCCTATTGAGGACACGTGTGCTATGACTTTTATAAGTTTATCGGGGTACGGTATTTGCCCCAGGGGCAAAAAAGCGGCCTAAAAATCCCATAGACTTAACATTGAGACAAACTTTGACGCGTCACAGCTCCAAGCTGAGGATTTCGTAGAAACGTGTGATTTGCCACATTTGAAGAGGCTGGCAGGCTCTGTAAGAGCATACCTCAATATGGGGTAAAAGTTGCACCCCTGGGGGCAGGAGCTGCCCAAAAATGCCCCAATTGACTTATAATGGTGTAGGACGGCCCATGAAATGAAAAGGCATAGGGATTTGTATTGAACATAGCTCTGGATCACAGTGTCATAGAGACGAGGGGTGGGCTCATTTTACTCAGACAACCAATCAGTCTCTCTGGATCATTGTGAAGCTATCAAGCCACGCCCTAGCAACCATTAAGAGCACCTTAGCAACAAGTCCCATAGACTTCTATTGAAAAAGATCAAAGGGATATCTCCGGATAGAAGTGTCATAGAAACACAAGGGTGGTCTCGTTTGACTCGGGACAGCAAACAGCCAATCATGCATCACTTCAACACTTCCTAGCCCCTCCCTAGCAACCATTGTCGAGCACCTTAACAACCAAAATCCATAGAGGGATATCTTCCATTCTGAATGTCACAGAGGCATGGGAGTTGGTTTATATCATTCATACTGACAAGCAGCCTTTGGAGATTCATGATTGGCAGCTGCCAAGCCACTCCCTAGCAACTACACAGAGTACCCTAGCAACCGCTTAGCAGTAACTATATCTCTGCACCAGAAAATCAGAGAGACTTCTGGGTTGATTTATTTCAATCAGGATGGCAAGGACACTTGATAAGTATCACTATGTTAACTGCCTAGCAACCAGATGGGGTTACCCTAGCAACCGAGTAACAAATCACATATCTCTGCATCAGAAAAACGTAGAGACTTCCGGGTTGACTTATTTCAATCAGGATGGCAAGGACACTTCATTAGTATCACTATGGTAACTGCCTAGCAACCAGATGGGCTTACCCTAGCAACCGAGTAACAAATCACATATCTCTGCATCACAAAAACATAGAGACTTCCGGGTTGACTTATTTCAATCAGGATGGCAAGGACACTTGATAAGTATCACTATGTTAACTGCCTAGCAACCAGATGGGGTTACCCTAGCAACCGAGTAACAAATCACATATCTCTGCATCAGAAAAACGTAGAGACTTCCGGGTTGACTTATTTCAATCAGGATGGCAAGGACACTTCATTAGTATCACTATGGTAACTGCCTAGCAACCACATGAGCTTACCCTAGCAACCGAGTAACAAATCACATATCTCTGCATCAGAAAAACGTACAGACTTCCGGGTTGACTTATTTCAATCAGGATGGCAAGGACACTTGATTAGTATCACTATGATTACTGCCTAGCAACCAGATGGGGTTACCCTAGCAACCGAGTAACAAATCACATATCTCTGCACCAGAACATAGTACTGACTTCCGGGTTGATTTATTTCACTCAGGATGGCAAGGACACTTCATTACTATCACTATGGTAACTGCCTAGCAACCAGATGGGGTTACCCTAGCAACCGAGAAACAAATCACATATCTCGGCACCAGAAAAGAGTACAGACTTCCAGGTTGATTTATTTCAACCAGGATGGCAAGGACACTTCATTAGTATCAATATGGTAACTGCCTAGCAACCACATGGGGTTACCCTAGCAACCGAGTAACAAATCACATATCTCTGCATCAGAAAAACGTAGATACTTCTGGGTTGACTTATTTCAATCAGGATGGCAAGGACACTTGATTACTATCACTATGGTAACTGCCTAGCAACCAGATGGGGTTACCCTAGCAACCGAGTAACAAATCACATATCTCTGCACCACAAAATAGTACTGACTTCCGGGTTGATTTATTTCACTCAGGATCGCAAGGACACTTGATTACTATCACTATGGTAACTGCCTAGCAACCAGATGGGGTTACCCTAGCAACCGAGAAACAAATCACATATCTCGGCACCAGAAAAGAGTACAGACTTCCGGGTTGATTTATTTCACTCAGGATCGACAAGGACACTTGATTACTATCACTATGGTAACTGCCTAGCAACCAGATGGGGTTACCCTAGCAACCGAGAAACAAATCACATATCTCGGCACCAGAAAAGAGTACAGACTTCCGGGTTGATTTATTTCAACCAGGATGGCAAGGACACTTCATTAGTATCAATATGGTAACTGCCTAGCAACCAGATGGGGTTACCCTAGCAACCGAGTAACAAATCACATATCTCTGCACCAGAAAACACTACAGACTTCCGGGTTGACTTATTTCACTCAGGATGGAAAGGAGCCATGTATTGTATTACCTTGGTAACTGCATAGCAACCACATGGGCTTACCCTAGCAACCGAGTAAAAAATCACATATTTCTGCACCAGAAAATCGTACAGACTTCTGGGCTGATTTATTTATGACCATAATTTTTGTTCTTTTCAAGTTACAACATGCTGTTTGATCGAGTTTTGCCACGGCAAGCACCACTCACATTTTCTTCAGGAAATGTACCTATCTAGTTAGTGGTGCTTGCAAAGCATCACTATTGTAATCTCACATACTTATTATTTTTATTTTTATTTTTATTTTTATTTTTATATCTCTTAACAAAACTTCGGCACCTAACTCGTCCCGCACCGCTTGGCGTAGACCCACGAATGAGGTGTCAAATCGAACGGCCTATTGAGGACACGTGTGCTATGACTTTTATAGTTTATCGGGTACGGTATTTGCCCCAGGGGCAAAAAAGCGGCCGAAAAATCCCATAGACTTAACATTGAGACAAACTTTGACGCGTCACAGCTCCAAGCTGAGGATTTCGTTGAAACGTGTGATTTGCCACATTTGAAGAGGCTGGCAGGCTCTGTAAGAGCATACCTCAATATGGGGTAAAAGTTGCACCCCTGGGGGGCAGGAGCTGCCCAAAAATGCCCCAATTGACTTATAATGGTGTAGGACGGCCCATGAAATGAAAAGGCATAGGGATTTGTATTGAACATAGCTCTGGATCACAGTGTCATAGAGACGAGGGGTGGGCTCATTTTACTCAGACGACCAATCAGTCTCTCAGGATCATTGTGAAGCTATCAAGCCACGCCCTAGCAACCATTAAGAGCACCTTAGCAACAAGTCCCATAGACTTCTATTGAAACAGATCAAAGGGATATCTCCGGATAGAAGTGTCATAGAAACACAAGGGTGGTCTCGTTTGACTCGGGACAGCAAACAGCCAATCATGCATCACCTCAACACTTCCTAGCCCCTCCCTAGCAACCATTGTTGAGACACCTTAACAACCAAAATCCATAGAGGGATATCTTCCATTCTGAATGTCACAGAGGCATGGGAGTTGGTTTATATCATTCATACTGACAAGCAGCCTTTGGAGATTCATGATTGGCAGCTGCCAAGCCACTCCCTAGCAACTAAACAGAGTACCCTAGCAACCGTTTAGCAGTAACTATATCTCTGCACCAGAAAATCAGAGAGACTTCTGGGTTGATTTATTTCAATCAGGATGGCAAGGACACTTGATAAGTATCACTATGTTAACTGCCTAGCAACCAGATGGGGTTACCCTAGCAACCGAGTAACAAATCACATATCTCTGCATCAGAAAAACGTAGAGACTTCCGGGTTGACTTATTTCAATCAGGATGGCAAGGACACTTCATTAGTATCACTATGGTAACTGCCTAGCAACCAGATGGGCTTACCCTAGCAACCGAGTAACAAATCACATATCTCTGCATCACAAAAACATAGAGACCTCCGGGTTGACTTATTTCAATCAGGATGGCAAGGAGACTTCATAAGTATCACTATGTTAACTGCCTAGCAACCAGATGGGGTTACCCTAGCAACCGAGTAACAAATCACATATCTCTGCATCAGAAAAACGTAGAGACTTCCGGGTTGACTTATTTCAATCAGGATGGCAAGGACACTTCATTAGTATCACTATGGTAACTGCCTAGCAACCACATGAGCTTACCCTAGCAACCGAGTAACAAATCACATATCTCTGCATCAGAAAAACGTAGAGACTTCCGGGTTGACTTATTTCAATCAGGATGGCAAGGACACTTGATTAGTATCACTATGATTACTGCCTAGCAACCAGATGGGGTTACCCTAGCAACCGAGTAACAAATCACATATCTCTGCACCAGAAAACAGTACTGACTTCCGGGTTGATTTATTTCACTCAGGATGGCAAGGACACTTCATTACTATCACTATGGTAACTGCCTAGCAACCAGATGGGGTTACCCTAGCAACCGAGAAACAAATCACATATCTCGGCACCAGAAAAGAGTACAGACTTCCAGGTTGATTTATTTCAACCAGGATGGCAAGGACACTTCATTAGTATCAATATGGTAACTGCCTAGCAACCACATGTGGTTACCCTAGCAACCGAGTAACAAATCACATATCTCTGCATCAGAAAAGCGTAGATACTTCTGGGTTGACTTATTTCAATCAGGATGGCAAGGACACTTGATTACTATCACTATGGTAACTGCCTAGCAACCAGATGGGGTTACCCTAGCAACCGAGTAACAAATCACATATCTCTGCACCAGAAAATAGTACTGACTTCCGGGTTGATTTATTTCACTCAGGATCGCAAGGACACTTGATTACTATCACTATGGTAACTGCCTAGCAACCAGATGGGGTTACCCTAGCAACCGAGAAACAAATCACATATCTCGGCACCAGAAAAGAGTACAGACTTCCGGGTTGATTTATTTCACTCAGGATCGCAAGGACACTTGATTACTATCACTATGGTAACTGCCTAGCAACCAGATGGGGTTACCCTAGCAACCGAGAAACAAATCACATATCTCGGCACCAGAAAAGAGTACAGACTTCCGGGTTGATTTATTTCAACCAGGATGGCAAGGACACTTCATTAGTATCAATATGGTAACTGCCTAGCAACCAGATGGGGTTACCCTAGCAACCGAGTAACAAATCACATATCTCTGCACCAGAAAACACTACAGACTTCCGGGTTGACTTATTTCACTCAGGATGGAAAGGAGCCATGTATTGTATTACCTTGGTAACTGCATAGCAACCACATGGGCTTACCCTAGCAACCGAGTAAAAAATCACATATTTCTGCACCAGAAAATCGTACAGACTTCTGGGCTGATTTATTTATGACCATAATTTTTTTCTTTTCAAGTTACAACATGCTGTTTGATCGAGTTTTGCCACGGCAAGCACCACTCACATTTTCTTCAGGAAATGTACCTATCTAGTTAGTGGTGCTTGCAAAGCATCACTATTGTAATCTCACATACTTATTTTTATTTTTATTTTTCTTCTTTTTATTATTATTCTATCTCCGTACAAAACTTCGGCACCTAACTCGTCCCGCACCGTTTGGCGTAGACCCACAAATGAGGTGTCAAATCGAACGGCCTATTGAGGACACGTGTGCTATGACTTTTATAAGCTGATCGGGGTACGGTATTTGCCCCAGGGGCAAAAAAGCGGCCGAAAAATCCCATAGACTTAACATTGTGACAAAATTTGAGGCGTCACAGCTCCGAGCGAGGATTTCACAGAAACATGTGATTTGCCACATTTGAAGAGGCTGGCAGGCTCTGTAAGAGCATACCTCAATATGGGGTAAAAGTTGCACCCTGGGGGCAGGAGCTGCCCAAAAATGCCCCAATTGACTTATAATGGTGTAGGACGGCCCATGAAATGAAAAGGCATAGGGATTTGTATTGAACATAGCTCTGGATCACAGTGTCATAGAGACGAGGGGGTGGGCTCATTTTACTCAGACGACCAATCAGTCTCTCAGGATCATTGTGAAGCTATCAAGCCACACCCTAGCAACCATTAAGAGCACCTTAGCAACAAGTCCCATAGACTTCTATTCAAACAGATCAAAGGGATATCTCCGGATAGAAGTGTCATAGAAACACAAGGGTGGTCTCGTTTGACTCGGGACAGCAAACAGCCAATCATGCATCAAATCAACACTTCCTAGCCCCTCCCTAGCAACCATTGTCGAGCACCTTAACAACCAAAATCCATAGAGGGATATCTTCCATTCTGAATGTCACAGAGGCATGGGAGTTGGTTTATATCATTCATACTGACAAGCAGCCTTTGGAGATTCATGATTGGCAGCTGCCAAGCCACTCCCTAGCAACTAAACAGAGTACCCTAGCAACCGTTTAGCAGTAACTATATCTCTGCACCACAAAATCAGAGAGACTTCTGGGTTTATTTATTTCAATCAGGATGGCAAGGACACTTGATTAGTATCACTATGGTAACTGCCTAGCAACCAGATGGGCTTACCCTAGCAACCGAGTAACAAATCACATATCTCTGCATCACAAAAACATAGAGACTTCCGGGTTGACTTATTTCAATCAGGATGGCAAGGACACTTCATTAGTATCACTATGGTAACTGCCTAGCAACCAGATGAGCTTACCCTAGCAACCGAGTAACAAATCACATATCTCTGCATCAGAAAAACGTAGAGACTTCCGGGTTGACTTATTTCAATCAGGATGGCAAGGACACTTCATTACTATCACTATGGTATCTGCCTAGCAACCAGATGGGCTTACCCTAGCAACCGAGTAACAAATCACATATCTCTGCATCACAAAAACATAGAGACTTCCGGGTTGACTTATTTCAATCAGGATGGCAAGGAGACTTGATAAGTATCACTATGTTAACTGCCTAGCAACCAGATGGGGTTACCCTAGCAACCGAGAAACAAATCACATATCTCGGCACCAGAAAAGAGTACAGACTTCCGGGTTGATTTATTTCAATCAGGATGGCAAGGACACTTGATTACTATCACTATGGTAACTGCCTAGCAACCAGATGGGGTTACCCTAGCAACCGAGAAACAAATCACATATCTCGGCACCAGAAAAGAGTACAGACTTCCGGGTTGATTTATTTCAATCAGGATGGCAAGGAGACTTGATTAGTATCACTATGGTAACTGCCTAGCAACCAGATGGGGTTACCCTAGCAACCGAGTAACAAATCACATATCTCTGCATCAGAAAAACGTAGAGACTTCCGGGTTGACTTATTTCAATCAGGATGGCAAGGAGACTTGATTAGTATCACTATGGTAACTGCCTAGCAACCAGATGGGGTTACCCTAGCAACCGAGTAACAAATCACATATCTCTGCATCAGAAAAACGTAGAGACTTCCGGGTTGACTTATTTCAATCAGGATGGCAAGGAGACTTGATTAGTATCACTATGGTAACTGCCTAGCAACCAGATGGGGTTACCCTAGCAACCGAGTAACAAATCACATATCTCTGCACCAGAAAACAGTACAGATTTTTGGGTTGAATTATTTCACTCAGGATGGAAAGGAGCCATGTATTGTATTACCTTGCTAACTGCATAGCAACCACATGGGCTTACCCTAGCAACCTAGTAACAAATCACATATTTCTGCACCAGAAAATTATACAGACTTCTGGGTTGATTTATTTCACTCAGGATGGCAAGGACACTTGATTACTATCACTATGGTAACTGCCTAGCAACCATATGGGGTTACCCTAGCAACCGAGTAACAAATCACATATCTCTGCACTAGAAAACAGTAGAGACTTCCGGGTTGACTTATTTTACTCAGGATGGCAAGGAGACTTCATTACTATCACTATGGTAACTGCCTAGCAACCATATGGGGTTACCCTAGCAACCAAGTAACAAATCACATATCTCTGCATCAGAAAAACGTAGATACTTCTGGGTTGGATTATTTCAATCAGGATGGCAAAGACACTTGATTATGATCACTATGGTAACTGCCTAGCAACAAGGAGGGGTTACCCTAGCAACCGAGTAACAAATCACATATCTCTGCACCAGAAAATTGAAGAGAATTCTGGGTTGATTTATTTTAATCAGGATGGCCAGGAGACTTGATTAGTATCACTATGGTAACTGCCTAGAAACCAGATGGGGTTAACCTAGCAACCGAGTAACAAATCACATATCTTTCCACCAGAAATTTGTAGAGATTTCCGGGTTGACTTATTTCACTCAGGATGGCAAGGACACTTCATTACTATCACTATGGTAACTGCCTAGCAACCATATGGGGTTTCCCTAGCAACCAAGTAACAAATCACATATCTCTGCATCAGAAAAACGTACAGACTTCTGGGTTGGTTTATTTCACTCAGGATGGCAAGGAGACCTGATTACTATCACTATGGTAACTGCCTAGCAACCAGATGGGGTTACCCTAGCAACCGAGTAACAAATCACATATCTCTGCACTACAAAACAGTAGAGACTTCCGGGTTGACTTGTTTTACTCAGGATGGCAAGGACACTTCATTAGTATCACTATGGTAACTGCCTAGCAACCATATGGGGTTACCCTAGCAACCAAGTAACAAATCACATATCTCTGCATCAGAAAAACGTAGATACTTCTGGGTTGGTTTATTTCAATCAGGATGGAAAGGAGACTTCATTAGTATCACTATGGTAACTGCCTAGCAACCAGATGGGCTTACCCTAGCAACCGAGTAACAAATCACATATCTCTGCATCACAAAAACATACAGACTTCCGGTTTGACTTATTTCAATCAGGATGGCAAGGACACTTGATTAGTATCACTATGGTAACTGCCTAGCAACCACATGGGGTTACCCTAGCAACCTACTAACAAATCACATATTTCTGCACCAGAACATTATACAGACTTCTGGGTTGATTTATTTATGACCACAATTTCTGTTCTTTTCAAGCAGGCTATTTGACGAGTTTTGCCACGGCAAGCACCACTCACATTTTCTTCAGGAAATGTACCTATCTAGTTATTTTTATTATATCTCTTAACAAAACTTCGGCACCTAACTCGTCCCGCACCGTTTGGCGTAGACCCACGAATGAGGTGTCAAATCGAACGGCCTATTGAGGACACGTGTGCTATGACTTTTATAAGCGTATCGGGTACGGTATTTGCCCCAGGGGCAAAAAAGCGGCCGAAAAATCCCATAGACTTAACATTGAGACAAACTTTGACGCGTCACAGCTCCAAGCGAGGATTTCGTAGAAACGTGTGATTTGCCACATTTGAAGAGGCTGGCAGGCTCTGTAAGAGCATACCTCAATATGGGGTAAAAGTTGCACCCCTGGGGGGCAGGAGCTGCCCAAAAATGCCCCAATTGACTTATAATGGTGTAGGACGGCCCATGAAATGAAAAGGCATAGGGATTTGTATTGAACATAGCTCTGGATCACAGTGTCATAGAGACGAGGGGTGGGCTCATTTTACTCAGACAACCAATCAGTCTCTCAGGATCATTGTGAAGCTATCAAGCCACGCCCTAGCAACCATTAAGAGCACCTTAGCAACAAGTCCCATAGACTTCTATTGAAACAGATCAAAGGGATATCTCCGGATAGAAGTGTCATAGAAACACAAGGGTGGTCTCGTTTGACTCGGGACAGCAAACAGCCAATCATGCATCAAATCAACACTTCCTAGCCCCTCCCTAGCAACCATTGTCGAGCACCTTCACAACCAAAATCCATAGAGGGATATCTTCCATTCTGAATGTCACAGAGGCATGGGAGTTGGTTTATATCATTCATACTGACAAGCAGCCTTTGGAGATTCATGATTGGCAGCTGCCAAGCCACTCCCTAGCAACTAAACAGAGTACCCTAGCAACCGTTTAGCAGTAACTATATCTCTGCACCAGAAAATCAGAGAGACTTCTGGGTTGATTTATTTCAATCAGGATGGCAAGGAGACTTGATTAGTATCACTATGGTAACTGCCTAGCAACCAGATGGGGTTACCCTAGCAACCGAGTAACAAATCACATATCTCTGCATCAGAAAAACGTAGAGACTTCCGGGTTGACTTATTTCAATCAGGATGGAAAGGACACTTCATTAGTATCACTATGGTAACTGCCTAGCAACCAGATGGGCTTACCCTAGCAACCGAGTAACAAATCACATATCTCTGCATCACAAAAACATAGAGACTTCCGGGTTGACTTATTTCAATCAGGCTGGCAAGGACACTTGATTAGTATCACTATGGTAACTGCCTAGCAACCAGATGGGGTTACCCTAGCAACCGAGTAACAAATCACATATCTCTGCACCACAAAATAGTACAGACCTCTGGGTTGATTTATTTCATTCAGGATGGCAAGGACACTTTATTACTATCACTATGGTAACTGCCTAGCAACCAGATGGGGTTACCCTAGCAACCAAGTAACAAATCACATATCTCTGCACCAGAAAATATCACAGACCTCTGGGTTGATTTATTTCACTCAGGATGGCAAGGACACTTGATTACTATCACTATGGTAACTGCCTAGCAACCAGATGGGGTTACCCTAGCAACCGAGTAACAAATCACATATCTCTGCACTAGAAAACAGTACAGACTTCCGGGTTGACTTATTTTACTCAGGATGGCAAGGAGACTTCATTAGTATCACTATGGTAACTGCCTAGCAACCATATGGGGTTACCCTAGCAACCAAGTAACAAATCACATATCTCTGCATCAGAAAAACGTAGATACTTCTGGGTTGGTTTATTTCAATCAGGATGGCAAAGACACTTGATTATGAACACTATGGTAACTGCCTAGCAACAAGGAGGGGTTACCCTAGCAACCGAGTAACAAATCACATATCTCTGCACCAGAAAATCGTACAGACTTCCGGGTTGACTTATTTCAATCAGGATGGCAAGGAGACTTGATTAGTATCACTATGGTAACTGCCTAGCAACCAGATGGGGTTACCCTAGCAACCGAGTAACAAATCACATATCTCTGCATCAGAAAAACATAGAGACTTCCGGGTTGACTTATTCCAATCAGGATGGCAAGGAGACTTGATTAGTATCACTATGGTAACTGCCTAGCAACCAGATGGGGTTACCCTAGCAACCGAGTAACAAATCACATATCTCTGCATCAGAAAAACGTAGAGACTTCCGGGTTGACTTATTTCAATCAGGATGGCAAGGAGACTTGATTAGTATCACTATGATAACTGCCTAGCAACCAGATGGGGTTACCCTAGCAACCGAGTAACAAATCACATATCTCTGCATCAGAAAAACATAGAGACTTCCGGGTTGACTTATTTCAATCAGGATGGCAAGGAGACTTGATTAGTATCACTATGGTAACTGCCTAGCAACCAGATGGGGTTACCCTAGCAACCGAGTAACAAATCACATATCTCTGCATCAGAAAAACATAGAGACTTCCGGGTTGACTTATTTCAATCAGGATGGCAAGGACACTTGATTAGTATCACTATGCTAACTGCCTAGCAACCAGATGGGGTTACCCTAGCAACCGAGTAACAAATCACATATCTCTGCACCAGAAAACACTACAGACTTCCGGGTTGACTTATTTCACTCAGGATGGAAAGGAGCCATGTATTGTATTACCTTGGTAACTGCATAGCAACCACATGGGCTTTCCCTAGCAACCGAGTAACAAATCACATATTTCTGCACCAGAAAATCCTACAGACTTCTGGGTTGATTTATTTATGACCATAATTTTTGTTCTTTTCCATTTACAACATGCTGTTTGACGAGTTTTGCCACGGCAAGCACCACTCACATTTTCTTCAGGAAATGTACCTATCTAGTTAGTGGTGCTTGCAAAGCATCACTATTGTAATCTCACATACTTATTATTATACTTTTTATTTTTATTTTTATATCTCTTAACAAAACTTCGGCACCTAACTCGTCCCGCACCGTTTGGCGTAGACCCACGAATGAGGTGTCAAATCGAACGGCCTATTGAGGACACGTGTGCTATGACTTTTATAAGCGTATCGGAGTACGGTATTTGCCCCAGGGGCAAAAAAGCGGCCGAAAAATCCCATAGACTTAACATTGAGACAAACTTTGACGCGTCACAGCTCCAAGCGAGGATTTCAGTAGAAACGTGTGATTTGCCACATTTGAAGAGGCTGGCAGGCTCTGTAAGAGCATACCTCAATATGGGGTAAAAGTTGCACCCCTGGGGGCAGGAGCTGCTCAAAAATGCCCCAATTGACTTATAATGGTGTAGGACGGCCCATGAAATGAAAAGGCATAGGGATTTGTATTGAACATAGCTCTGGATCACAGTGTCATAGAGACGAGGGGTGGGCTCATTTTACTCAGACAACCAATCAGTCTCTCTGGATCATTGTGAAGCTATCAAGCCACGCCCTAGCAACCATTAAGAGCACCTTAGCAACAAGTCCCATAGACTTCTATTGAAAAAGATCAAAGGGATATCTCCGGATAGAAGTGTCATAGAAACACAAGGGTGGTCTCGTTTGACTCGGGACAGCAAACAGCCAATCATGCATCACTTCAACACTTCCTTGCCCCTCCCTAGCAACCATTGTCGAGCACCTTAACAACCAAAATCCATAGAGGGATATCTTCCATTCTGAATGTCACAGAGGCATGGGAGTTGGTTTATATCATTCATACTGACAAGCAGCCTTTGGAGATTCATGATTGGCAGCTGCCAAGCCACTCCCTAGCAACTACACAGAGTACCCTAGCAACCGTTTAGCAGTAACTATATCTCTGCACCAGAAAATCAGAGAGACTTCTGGGTTGATTTATTTCAATCAGGATGGCAAGGAGACTTGATAAGTATCACTATGTTAACTGCCTAGCAACCAGATGGGGTTACCCTAGCAACCGAGTAACAAATCACATATCTCTGCATCAGAAAAACGTAGAGACTTCCGGGTTCACTTATTTCAATCAGGATGGCAAGGACACTTCATTAGTATCACTATGGTAACTGCCTAGCAACCAGATGGGCTTACCCTAGCAACCGAGTAACAAATCACATATCTCTGCATCACAAAAACATAGAGACTTCCGGGTTGACTTATTTCAATCAGGATGGCAAGGACACTTGATAAGTATCACTATGTTAACTTCCTAGCAACCAGATGGGGTTACCCTAGCAACCGAGTAACAAATCACATATCTCTGCATCAGAAAAGCGTTGAGACTTCCGGGTTGACTTATTTCAATCAGGATGGCAAGGACACTTCATTAGTATCACTATGGTAACTGCCTAGCAACCACATGAGCTTACCCTAGCAACCGAGTAACAAATCACATATCTCTGCATCAGAAAAGCGTACAGACTTCCGGGTTGACTTATTTCAATCAGGATGGCAAGGACACTTGATTAGTATCACTATGATTACTGCCTAGCAACCAGATGGGGTTACCCTAGCAACCGAGTAACAAATCACATATCTCTGCACCAGAACATAGTACTGACTTCGGGTTGATTTATTTCACTCAGGATGGCAAGGACACTTCATTACTATCACTATGGTAACTGCCTAGCAACCAGATGGGGTTACCCTAGCAACCGAGAAACAAATCACATATCTCGGCACCAGAAAAGAGTACAGACTTCCAGGTTGATTTATTTCAACCAGGATGGCAAGGACACTTCATTAGTATCAATATGGTAACTGCCTAGCAACCACATGGGGTTACCCTAGCAACCGAGTAACAAATCACATATCTCTGCATCAGAAAACGTAGATACTTCTGGGTTGACTTATTTCAATCAGGATGGCAAGGACACTTGATTACTATCACTATGGTAACTGCCTAGCAACCAGATGGGGTTACCCTAGCAACCGAGTAACAAATCACATATCTCTGCACCACAAAATAGTACTGACTTCGGGTTGATTTATTTCACTCAGGATCGCAAGGACACTTCATTAATATCACTATGGTAACTGCCTAGCAACCAGATGGGGTTACCCTAGCAACCGAGAAACAAATCACATATCTCGGCACCAGAAAAGAGTACAGACTTCCGGGTTGATTTATTTCACTCTGGATCAAAAGGACACTTGATTACTATCACTATGGTAACTGCCTAGCAACCAGATGGGGTTACCCTAGCAACCGAGAAACAAATCACATATCTCGGCACCAGAAAAGAGTACAGACTTCCGGGTTGATTTATTTCAACCAGGATGGCAAGGACACTTCATTAGTATCAATATGGTAACTGCCTAGCAACCAGATGGGGTTACCCTAGCAACCGAGTAACAAATCACATATCTCTGCACCAGAAAACACTACAGACTTCCGGGTTGACTTATTTCACTCAGGATGGAAAGGACCCATGTATTGTATTACCTTGGTAACTGCATAGCAACCACATGGGCTTACCCTAGCAACCGAGTAAAAAATCACATATTTCTGCACCAGAAAATCGTACAGACTTCTGGGCTGATTTATTTATGACCGTAATTTTTTTCTTTTCAAGTTACAACATGCTGTTTGACGAGTTTTGCCACGGCAAGCACCACTCACATTTTCTTCAGGAAATGTACCTATCTAGTTATTTTTATTAGTGGTGCTTGCAAAGCATCACTATTGTAATCTCACATACTTATTATTATACTTTTTATTTTTATTTTTATTTTTATTTTTATATCTCTTAACAAAACTTCGGCACCTAACTCGTCCCAAGCACCGTTTGGCGTAGACCCACCGAATGAGGTGTCAAATCGAACGGCCTATTGAGGACACATGTGCTATGACTTTTATAAGCTGATCGGGTACGGTATTTGCCCCAGGGGCAAAAAAGCGGCCGAAAAATCCCATAGACTTAACATTGAGACAAACTTTGACGCGTCACAGCTCCAAGCGAGGATTTCAGTAGAAACGTGTGATTTGCCACATTTGAAGAGGCTGGCAGCCTCTGTAAGAGCATACCTCAATATGGGGTAAAAGTTGCACCCCTGGGGGCAGGAGCTGCCCAAAAATGCCCCAATTGACTTATAATGGTGTAGGACGGCCCATGAAATGAAAAGGCATAGGGATTTGTATTGAACATAGCTCTGGATCACAGTGTCATAGAGACGAGGGGTGGGCTCATTTTACTCAGACAACCAATCAGTCTCTCTGGATCATTGTGAAGCTATCAAGCCACGCCCTAGCAACCATTAAGAGCACCTTAGCAACAAGTCCCATAGACTTCTATTGAAAAAGATCAAAGGGATATCTCCGGATAGAAGTGTCATAGAAACACAAGGGTGGTCTCGTTTGACTCGGGACAGCAAACAGCCAATCATGCATCACTTCAACACTTCCTTGCCCCTCCCTAGCAACCATTGTCGAGCACCTTAACAACCAAAATCCATAGAGGGATATCTTCCATTCTGAATGTCACAGAGGCATGGGAGTTGGTTTATATCATTCATACTGACAAGCAGCCTTTGGAGATTCATGATTGGCAGCTGCCAAGCCACTCCCTAGCAACTACACAGAGTACCCTAGCAACCGTTTAGCAGTAACTATATCTCTGCACCAGAAAATCAGAGAGACTTCTGGGTTGATTTATTTCAATCAGAATGGCAAGGAGACTTGATAAGTATCACTATGTTAACTGCCTAGCAACCAGATGGGGTTACCCTAGCAACCGAGTAACAAATCACATATCTCTGCATCAGAAAAACGTAGAGACTTCCGGGTTCACTTATTTCAATCAGGATGGCAAGGACACTTCATTAGTATCACTATGGTAACTGCCTAGCAACCAGATGGGCTTACCCTAGCAACCGAGTAACAAATCACATATCTCTGCATCACAAAAACATAGAGACTTCCGGCTTGACTTATTTCAATCAGGAAGGCAAGGACACTTGATAAGTATCACTATGTTAACTTCCTAGCAACCAGATGGGGTTACCCTAGCAACCGAGTAACAAATCACATATCTCTGCATCAGAAAAACGTTGAGACTTCCGGGTTGACTTATTTCAATCAGGATGGCAAGGACACTTCATTAGTATCACTATGGTAACTGCCTAGCAACCACATGAGCTTACCCTAGCAACCGAGTAACAAATCACATATCTCTGCATCAGAAAAACGTACAGACTTCCGGGTTGACTTATTTCAATCAGGATGGCAAGGACACTTGATTAGTATCACTATGATTACTGCCTAGCAACCAGATGGGGTTACCCTAGCAACCGAGTAACAAATCACATATCTCTGCATCAGAAAAACATAGAGACTTCCGGGTTGACTTATTTCAATCAGGATGGCAAGGACACTTGATTAGTATCACTATGCTAACTGCCTAGCAACCAGATGGGGTTACCCTAGCAACCGAGTAACAAATCACATATCTCTGCACCAGAAAACACTACAGACTTCCGGGTTGACTTATTTCACTCAGGATGGAAAGGAGCCATGTATTGTATTACCTTGGTAACTGCATAGCAACCACATGGGCTTTCCCTAGCAACCGAGTAACAAATCACATATTTCTGCACCAGAAAATCCTACAGACTTCTGGGTTGATTTATTTATGACCATAATTTTTGTTCTTTTCCATTTACAACATGCTGTTTGACGAGTTTTGCCACGGCAAGCACCACTCACATTTTCTTCAGGAAATGTACCTATCTAGTTTTTCTTATTTTTTATATCTCTTAACAAAACTTCGGCACCTAACTCGTCCCGCACCGTTTGGCGTAGACCCACGAATGAGGTGTCAAATCGAACGGCCTATTGAGGACACGTGTGCTATGACTTTTATAAGCGATCGGCGGGAACGGTACTTGCCCCAGGGGCAAAAAAGCAGCCGAAAAATCCCATAGACTTAACATTGAGACAAACTTTGACGCGTCACAGCTCCAAGCGAGGATTTCAGTAGAAACGTGTGATTTGCCACATTTGAAGAGGCTGGCAGGCTCTGTAAGAGCATACCTCAATATGGGGTAAAAGCTGCACCCCTGGGGGCATGAGCTGCCCAAAAATGCCCCAATTGACTTATAATGGTGTAGGACGGCCCCTGAAATGAAAAGGCATAGGGATTTGTATTGAACATAGCTCTGGATCACAGTGTCATAGAGACGAGGGGGTGGGCTCATTTTACTCAGACGACCAATCAGTCTCTCAGGATCATTGTGAAGCTATCAAGCCACGCCCTAGCAACCATTAAGAGCACCTTAGCAACAAGTCCCATAGACTTCTATTGAAACAGATCAAAGGGATATCTCCGGATAGAAGTGTCATAGAAACACAAGGGTGGTCTCGTTTTACTCGGGACAGCAAACAGCCAATCATGCATCAAATCAACACTTCCTAGCCCCTCCCTAGCAACCATTGTCGAGCACCTTAACAACCAAAATCCATAGAGGGATATCTTCCATTCTGAATGTCACAGAGGCATGGGAGTTGGTTTATATCATTCATACTGACAAGCAGCCTTTGGAGATTCATGATTGGCAGCTGCCAAGCCACTCCCTAGCAACTAAACAGAGTACCCTAGCAACCGCTTAGCAGTAACTATATCTCTGCACCAGAAAATCAGAGAGACTTCTGGGTTGATTTATTTCAATCAGGATGGCAAGGACACTTGATTAGTATCACTATGGTAACTGCCTAGCAACCAGATGGGGTTACCCTAGCAACTGAGTAACAAATCACATATCTCTGCATCAGAAAACGTAGAGACTTCCGGGTTGACTTATTTCAATCAGGATGGAAAGGAGACTTCATTAGTATCACTATGGTAACTGCCTAGCAACCAGATGGGCTTACCCTAGCAACCGAGTAACAAATCACATATCTCTGCATCACAAAAACATACAGACTTCCGGTTTGACTTATTTCAATCAGGATGGCAAGGACACTTGATTAGTATCACTATGGTAACTGCCTAGCAACCACATGGGGTTACCCTAGCAACCTACTAACAAATCACATATTTCTGCACCAGAACATTATACAGACTTCTGGGTTGATTTATTTATGACCACAATTTCTGTTCTTTTCAAGCAGGCTATTTGACGAGTTTTGCCACGGCAAGCACCACTCACATTTTCTTCAGGAAATGTACCTATCTAGTTATTATTATTATTATTATTCTGAGACTAAAATAGGCCTTTATCACAGTGCTCGTGTCGTCACTTCCAATGGCGGATAGTAGCGTAAAGCGACTTGCGGTTTAGTCTGTAGCAATGGCGGCGAGCACAGCGAAGAATTGTTGTTGCGTTCCTTAATGTTCTAATAGTTCAACTAAACAGCCGTATCTCAGTTTCCATTCTTTTCCAACCGATGAAAAAGCGAAGAAAATGTGGAACCATCAATAGAACCATCAGCATCGAACCTTGTGTATTGGTCTAAGGCACAGAGACATAGTCTAGAGACGGTTCCAGGACCAAGCCCTAATAGAAAGCTTCAGCTTTTTGATGAGTTTTTCTTTATTGCTGTCGCAGTGTCTGCAGGTCTACGAGAGAAGGTCCTGGCAGATATATTTAATGTGAGTACGACAACGGTCAGTCGAGTAATCATAACATGAGCAAATTTTCTGTACCTTGTTTTGGGGTCTTTGCCTATTTGGATGACCAAAGAGCAAGTCAGAGCAACCATGCCAGCAAAATTTAAGGAGTACTGCCCAGATGTCCGTGTTATTTTGGACTGTACAGAGATCAGATGTGAAAACCCCACAGCACTTACACTACAGTCAGAGATGTTTTCATATTACAAAAACTACCCTACCTTCAAAGGCTTGGTTGGTGTTGCTCCATGTGGGGCCATAACCTTTGTGTCACAGCTGTTCACTGGATCCATCTCAGACAGGGAGATAACAAAACAGTCTGGACTTTTGGAACTGCTCGAGCCTGGAGACTGTTGTATGGCAGAAAAGGCTTTACCATAGAGCCACTGCTTGAAAATGTGGGAGCCAGACTTGTTATCCCTCCATTCAGAAGAGCAGCACAATTTACAAAAGAGACGAAACGTACACAATCAATAGCCGTCTAAGGATTGTGGTGGAAAGAGTAATTCGACGAATTAAAGAAAACCACATCTGGGACTCTACCATTCCTCTCACACTGACAGGCACATTGAACCAAATATGGGCTGAACTGCTGTTTAATGGCTAATTACCAAGGCCCACTTGATGTAAATGTTGTTGTATAAAATGTATATACATAAAAGAAACATGATTTAAGTTGCCACCAATCAAATGCCTGTCATTTCATAACTTTAAGTTTAGTTTAATTTGTACAAAAATATTGAATTGTGAAAACTTGCATTTAATGTTGCAACATTTCTTTAGTAAATGAGCCTAAAATTTGCAAACTTAAAAATTGGATTTTTTTTTATTGCACCACTTTTATACATATATGTACAAGTATTGACTGCATTGATATGTACAAGTATTGACTGCATTGTGACAATTAAAAAGTTAAGTTACAATTTCTCATTTATTCATTGACAATTTACAGAGAACTTGGTTATGAATAGGCACTATAAAAAATTTAAGACAAAAAGTTGTCCAACCAAAATAGACATTTGAAGAATCTTTAAGAGTAGTTTACCCAAAAATTGAATTTATCAACATCAGCACTCTTAAGAGTTAGTGTGTATATATGTATACATACATATGTATACATGTGTGTGTGTATATACGTATGTATACATATGTGTATATATATATATATATAGAGAGAGAGAGAGAGAGAGAGAGTGCATCATGTACCTCTAGGATGGCACGAGGGTGAGTAAATTGCATACATTACATTTTTGGGTGACCTATTCTTTAACAATAAACAAACAAGCAATCAATCAACACCAGTATTAGTTTAACAACTCCTAGAGTTAGAAAACACATTCATGTATATATTAAAGAAAAAAATGTCTGCTTTGTCCCTCATCAAGACAATTAAACTCTCATCTCTCCAGTCAGACTCTGTGAAGTGTTTCCCGCACACGTACGTACTCCCTTTTAAAACTGCAGAACTTTTGCCTTCATCTCGCCGAATAGCATGAATCCACATTTTCTTCGCTTTTTCATCGGTTGGAAAAGAATGGAAACTGAGATACGGCTGTTTAGTTGAACTATTAGAACATTTAGGAACGCAACAACAATTCCTCGCTGTGCTCGCCGCCATTGCTACAGACTAAACCGGAAGTCGCTTTGCGCTACTATCCGCCATTGGAAGTGACGACACGAGCACTGTGATAAAGGCCTATTACCAAGACTAACTCCTCCTAGAGCTTTTAAGCTACATGCACCAAACTCGGCACAGACCTTCAGACTAATCCCGAATAGTGTGCTATATCTTTTCTAACTGATCGGACTTATGGTTTTCCCACAGCGGATGATCAAAAACTGGAAAAATCCCACTGACTTAACATTGCGGAATGTTCAGAAATTTAAATCCAAACTGACATTTTCACACACACAGACAAAAAGGGCCTGTCAGCCCTGCATCTCTCCCTCTCTCGCTCCCTCAGAGGATTTATTTTATCAAGCAGCCAAAAAGTAATGACCTAAAATCTTCATAGCCACACGCTAAAACATGCTAAAAACGTGTTAGCATCGCCTAGCGAAGTGCTAAAAAATGCTAAAAACGTGCTAGCATCATGCTAACACATGCTAGCATCGCCTAGCGAAGTGCTAGAACATGCTAAAAACGTGCTAGCATCATGCTAACACATGCTAGCATCACCTAGCGAAGTGCTAAAAAATGCTAAAAGCGGGCTAGCATCATGCTAACACATGCTAGCATCGCCTAGCAAAGTGCTAAAACATGCTAAAAACGCGCTAGCATCATGCTAACACATGCTAGCATCGCCTAGCGAAGTGCTAAAAAATGCTAAAAATGTGCTAGCATCATGCTAACATATGCTAGCATTGCCTAGCGAATTGCTAAAACATGCTAAAAACGTGCTAGCATCATGCTAACACACGCTAGCATCACCGAGCCAAGTGCTAAAAAATGCTAAAAATGAGCTAGCATCATGCTAACACATGCTAGCATCGCCTAGCGAAGTGCTAAAACATGCTAAAAACGTGCTTAGCATCATGCTAACACATGCTAGCATTGCCTAGCGAAGTGCTAAAACATGCTAAAACGTGCTAGCATTGCCTAGCGAAGTGCTAAAACATGCTAAAAACGTGTTAGCATCACCTAGCGAAGTGCTAAAAAATGCTAAAAACATGCTAGCATCATGCTAACACATGCTAGCATCGCCTAGTGAAGTGCTAATAAATGCTAAAAATGTGCTACCATCATGCTAACACATGCTAGCATCACCTAGTGAAGTGATAAATCATGCTAAAAATGCGCTAGCATCATGCTAACACATGCTAGCATCACCTAGCAAAGTGCTAAAACATGCTAAAAACGTGTCTATCTATCCATCAATCTATCTATCTATCTAGCAACTAAGTTAAACTTGAAACTACTTTAAACTACAAATTAATTTAAACTTTAAACTAATTTAAACTATAAACTACTTTAAACTTCAAACTACTTTAAACTATAATCTACTTTAAACTAATTTAAACTAATATAAAATTCAAACTTCTTTAAACTTCAAACTACTTTAAACTATAAACTCCTTTAAACTATAAGCTACTTTAAACTAATATAAACTAATATAAATTTCAAACTACTTTAAACTAATTTAAAATACAAACTACTTTAAACTAATTTAAACTATAAACTACTTTAAACTTCAAACTACTTTAAACTATAAGCTACTTTAAACTAATTTAAACTAATATAAACTTCAAACTACTTTAACCTATAAACTACTTTAAAATAGAAACTACTTGAAACTAATTTAAACTAATTTAAACTTCAAACTACTTTAAACTTCTTCAAACTTTCTGGTCCAAACTTTCACAAGCCAACTTAAAGTTTGTACTCAAACTTTTTAATCTAGTTTTAAAATGAACTTCTTGGATTTTATTAGATATACAATACTTATATGGCAACAACCATGCTTTCCTCCAATTAATATTATTAATAAGAGAAGCTGAAGTTCGGAAATGTAATAATTGCCAAATAAACGTATTATTACAAGATATACTCAACAACGAAACTCCTTCCAAAGACAAAGTTCTAAAGTTGGGGCAATTGTTTATGGTATATCTGATAACTTAAAGAAGATTTCATTAAAAAAAATTAAATCCATTGGAATGGCTTTTATATTGGAGTGGAATTCTTTAAAGGGAACATCTTCATAAACTCCTCATACGATAACAAATCACCTTTACTATCAAATAAGTCTGCAACAGGTATTATATTTTTACTGAACCCTTTGTCCAAAATAATTACCTGTTTTTATTCTTGATATTGCCATTATTCCAAAGAATAGAATTGTGGGGGGAAAAGTTGTGATTGTACATCGCAGGCTGAGGCGTGGCGGTGACATGGCCTGGAGCTAACTCTGGCGTGGCGGTGCCATGGCCTGGAGCTGACTCTGGCGTGGCTGTGCCATGGCCTGGAGCTGACTCTGGCGTGGCTGTGCCATGGCCTGGAGCTGACTCTGGCGTGGCTGTGCCATGGCTTGGAGCTGACTCTGGCGTGGCTGTGCCATGGCCTGGAGCTGACTCTGGCGTGGCTGTGCCATGGCCTGGAGCTGACTCTGGCATAGACAGAGACTCCGGACGAGGCTGGCAACGTTGGCTCGTTGGCTGTGGCAGGCATGGGCTCATTGGCAATGATGTGGATGATGGCTTGGCGGCCATGACGAGGAACTCAGGCTCGGCGGCGGCCATGACGAGGAACTCTGGCTCGGCGGCGGCCATGTCGTGGAACTCTGGCTTGGCGGCGGCCATGTCGTGGAACTCTGGCTCGGTGGTGGCCATGTCGTGGAACTCTGGCTTCCAGCTGCCTCCCCCACAGCGAACATGGAACCGACGATCTATATATTGGGCCAGATTTAGGGGACTGCGACCGCCAGGCATCAAGGATGAGATAGACTTACTCAGTGCAAAGCAAAAAAATTTCCTTGAGGGCAACCTCATTAAAGTACACTTGGCTGTCCAGAAAGCAGAATTCCATCACATAGTTCTCCAGGGGACGATTCCGCTGACAGAGGCTTAGAAGTTGAACTGCTGGGTCCATTGTGAGGTGGAGTATTCTGAACGAAGAGACGATGACGATGACGTGAAGAACCCAAGTGCAGTTTATTAAACAAAATGTGAATTCCAAAAGCCCTAACAATGAACGAAAACTAAACATAAACTTGACTAGAACTTGATTATGACTTGACCATGACTAGAACAAAACAACCGTGTTACATTAACAATACTCCACAAAGGACAATGGCAAACATGAGGGCTTAAATACATTGACATGGGTAACAAGTAACATGGCTTAACAAGACCACCAATGAAAATACAAGACTGATAACAATATAACAAGACAATTACTAATAAACAAAGGAACCAATGAGAACAAAACACATGAAAAATGGTGGGAACAGGATAAATCACCTGACTAGACAAGGAAGTGAACAAATTTCAAAATGATGGACCTGAAGACATGAACAGGACTAACTTTTCAAAATAAAAGACACAAGAAACATGAACCAACAGAATAAACATGACATATGAAGGCTCCTTTAACAATTTTAATATAAAAGTCGAGTTCTAACTGCATTGCCTTTAATTAGATGGCTTCTGATTCTGAGTGCTTCTTTTTTAGATGATCTATATTACTTAACAGAGCAACTTATTCATTCTATTTTACGAGATGGTCCTCACTACAGACTATAGCATGATGACGTAGTGGATCTAATCCTTTATGTAGCTGATTTTGGTGATGTAGGATGTTTTGTTTTTAATGCAGTACTTTATTACTTTGTATTAAAGTATCACACTGAGACATTTGTTTAATATATTAAATATATTAAAAATGGTCATAACCATGGATTTCATAAATTATAAATTAAGCAATATACTCCTCACTATAATGTGCTCCTCATTTTAACATCTCCTCCTTTGTACATAAATGCCATGGGGTGACTTAATTGTATTTGTATAGTAACATGTGTGCCTTAAAAATGACACTCTCAGCACATGGAACTTAATGGAGCACATCTGTTACTCTGAGCATGAGATGGAGTTGTGGAGCACAGAACCACTCTGGATACACTCGGCCATTCCAAATACGAGTACTGCTGAAATTTGATTGGCCGGTGGCGGCCATTTTTGTTCATTTGTCGAATTTATTTTTTTTAAGAATATGTTTACATTTGAAACAAAGGTTGGTGCCATGCAAGGAGCGGACGTGTGAGCGATGAGCTGTGCTTACTTTGCTATTTTTAAAAATATTTTCATGTTATAATCCGGTGAGACTCGATACACCCAGTTACATATTTGTTCTTTGAGGTAAACATGGCAAAGAAGTCAAAATCCTCAGGCTCTGGAGACATTAAAAGACACTTACGTGCTCAAGCTGGAACCTCTGACAGGCCTGCGGACCGGGGACTCGTTTTGAATGGCGCAGTGGGCGAAATCCAGCGTTAACTGTTCAACATGTCTGTGATGCTGATGAAGGTTGTCGCTGACTTGGAGGATTTTGCTTTAATACGTCAATTGATTATGTCGATGGATACAAAATTCTCTGAGTTGGTTAGTTGTTGAGGAACTGATCGATTATCTGGAGTCATCGGAAAGGGAATTATCCGCTAATCTGCTCGCAAACAAAATAGACCTGGAAAACATTTAGGAAAAACTGGAAGATCTCGAAAATAGTAACCAAAGAAATAATGTATGGATTGGTGGAATTCCTGAGCATGAAGAAAGCAGAGATATGGTGAAATTCCTAGACGAGTTCTTCCTGAATTTGACAAGAGAAAAACATGATCGATTCAAGGAGTGTAAGAAACTCTTGCATCAACAGAAGATTGCTTTTGCACTGATGTTTCCGTCCAAACTGAGAATTGATACGAAGGATGGCCGCAGGGTATTTATGTGTCCAATTTATGTGTCCACTGTCCTTCACAAATACATTGGAGTGAGTATGCCATTTGGTGTTTCTCATTTGAGTGGATTGACTCGCTGAACCGACAGTTAGAACCAATACCAACTAAGTTCTTAAAAGAGGTACTCCCTGTAATCTCAGAACCTCTTCTTAATATTATTAACTCCTTGCTATCCTTAGGACATGTCCCAAAAAACTTTACAATGGCAGTTATCAAACAGCTTATTAAGAAGCAACAACTTGATCCTGGAGAACTGGCTTATTATAGACCGATTTCAAATTTTCCAAAAAGGTAGTATCCTCCCAAATATGTTTATAATATATTTTTACAGAGAAATAGTATATACGAAGAATTTTAGTCAGGATTTAGGCCTCATCACAGTACAGAGACTGCACTTATCAGAGTTACAAATGACTTGCTCTTATCACTGATCTCGGCTGCATTTCTCTTCTAGTACTTTTAAATCTTAGTGCTGCATTCAACACGATAGACCACGACATTCTCTTGAATAGGCTACAGAATTATGTTGGCATTTGTGGAGTTGCATTAGCATGGTTAAGGTCCTATTTAGCAGACCGCTACCACTTTGTCTATGTAAATGAGGAATTGTCAAACCAAACAAAAGTAAAGTATGGAGTGCCACAGGGATCAGTTTTAGGGCCTCTGCTTTTCTCCTTGTAATTGCTTAACCTGGGAGATATTATCAGGAATCATGGAATGTTTCCACTGCTATGCCGACGATACACAACTTTATATTTCTTCAAAACCTGATGAGATTTCACAATTCTTCAAACTAGCAGAGTGTATCAATGAAATAAAAGATTGGATGGCCAGAAATGTCCTTCTACTCAATTCTGACAAAACAGAGGTACTAATTATTGGACCAAAAAATATAATTTGACTCTCGGTGGATGTACTGTTACATCATCTTCAACAGCGAAGAATTTAGGTGTTATATTTGATACCAATCTGTCCTTTGAAAATTAAATTACCAATGTTTGTAGTACAGCATTCTTTCACATCAGAAATATTGCTAAATTACAGTACCTGCTCTCTGTTGCTGATGCCGAAAAACTAATTCTTGCGTTCATGACCTCAAGACTAGTTTATTTTAATGCATTACTGGGAGGAGGTCCAGCAAGATCAATAAATAAACTTCAACTGGTTCAAAATGCAGCAGCCAGAGTGCTAACGAGAACCAAGAAATATAATAATATTAGCCCCATTTTATCATCGTTACATTGGCTACCTGTTAAATTACCTAACCCTAACCCTAACTACATACAAAGCTTTGAATGGTCTAGCTCCACAGTACTTAAGTGACCTTCTACTATGCTATATTCCATCACGTTTATTACGATCGCAAAATTCTGGCCTGTTAATAGATCCTAGAATATCAAAATCCACAAAAGGAGGTAGATCCTTTTCATATTTGGCTCCAAAACTATGGAATAGTCTCCCTAACACTGTTCGAGATGCAGACACACTCCCTCAGTTTAAGTCTAGACTAAAGACTAATCTATTTAGCCAGGCATACACCTAATTTATCATTCAACTCACAATTAGGCTGCTTTAGTTTAGTCTGCCGGAACATTGATCATGATCTATAACTCTGCAATAAACTGAATGGCATCTATGCTTATATTATTTTATTTGTTTCCCTGTCTCAACCTCGGGACTCCTATCCTTAGGTCACTAGAACCGGCTGGATCCAGCACCATTCCTGCTTCGTGTTGGACTTCACTGCTACGTGTCGCTGAATGATGATGACTAAATGCAGCCGGTGCCAGCCAAACATCACTTCAGTCTATTATGATGGACTTCAGAGGATGAACTGATGCCAACTCCAACCATAAGACATGGGATACTTCATATCCCATTGTCTAAACCTTGGATTTAGGATGGAACACACCGAACCTCACAGAAATTACCAGCCAGGGATTCAGGCATTCAGGCATGCTGTGAATGTCAGCTGGTGAATCCACCGGGCACCCCAAGAGCACCATTGCGCCCCCTTCTGCTGATCGAGGTCCCTTTTGAAAGAATTGTTATGGACGTCGTCGGGCCATTAGAGTGATCAGCACATGGACATCGCTTTGTATTAGTCCTGGTGGACTATGCAACTTGATAACCTGAAGCAGTCCCTCTGCACAACATCTCAGCATGCAGTGTTACAGAGGCACTCTTCAAAATAATCTGAAGAACTAGTCCGGGAAGAATTAGAATTAGAATTAGGTGGGGATTCTGAAAGAAATCCTCACTGATCAAGGCACTACATTTATGTCATGGTCAGTCCGCAAGCTTTACGAATTGTTGGGTATTAAGTCGATTCGCACCAGTGTTTACCATCAGCAAACAGATGGGTTGGTGGAGCGAATTAATAAAACCCTAAAAAATATGATTCATAAATTTGTGCACGAGGATGTTAGAAATTGGGATTAATGGCTCAATCCCCTGTTATTCGCAACGCAAGAGGTCCATCAAGCCTCCACAGGATTTTCCCCATTCGAGCTGCTGTATGGGCGGTGCCATGCTCGATGTCATATGGGAAGATTGGGAGGAGGGGCTTGGTGTAAAAATAAATGTGGTGGCGGGGGCATGGTTGAGCGTTCGTTCGTTCGGAGAGAAAGCGGTAAGGTGCATACACTTGAGCCAGATAATTACTAACACCTGTTTCCAATTGCAGTAAGCTTGGGGAGAGCTGTAAGACCCACGCTCAAGAGGGGGAGAGAGATACTGGTCTGAAAGAGACTGTGCTGTGCTGGATTTAAGCTAGAGAATGTTGTGCAGAAAAGCCCCTTTAAGTTTATTGATTAAAGCTTACCTTGAGTTGAAGAATCCAGTTCCCTGTGTCCTCCTTTCCCTCCCTACACAAGTCTTTTACACCATAAAAATACAAACTCACCTCCTCGCTGCCTTTGTGTTACTCAACAGAATTTCAGCTACTCCAGCTCACACAAAGGTGGCAACTTCTCTGTATTTCCCTCTCAATGTCACCCCTCCTCCTCCTCCCCCTTCCCCTTTTTCAATGTATAACTTACAGACATGAGTTAAATGAACATTGAAAACCCAGACAAAACTCACAAGACAATGGATTACTTTAAGTTACATTTTTTGAAAACTTATAAACTTGAGTTCAATATCCAAAATTTGTCATAACAATTGGAGTTAAAGATCAGAAATAAGTTAACATAACTTAATGGGCTATCATGTTTTACAGTGTAGGGGCCGTGGCCACTTTTACTAAAACGGTTATAACTCTTGAATGGAATGAGATTTTATCAGCAAATTCGTACACATAATCATTCTGAGGACACACAAAAAATTCCGTATCTCTGCCTCTTGGTGGCACTATAATAATTACAAATTTAAAAATGGACAGTAACGATCCAAATCAGTGCAGAAAGGTTCTCTGGAGTCCCAATCTTAATTATTATGAAAAAAAGTTTGAACTTTCAACGCACCGTTGTAACAATATGCCAAAACGGACTAAGTGGATGTGGCCACTTTTACTTTATCGTTAAAACTCTTGAACAGAATGAGATATTATCACCACTTTTAAAACACTTATGTAGGAGGTCAATCTGAGGGCACATGACAAAAAAATGGGTACCTCTTTTCGCTATAGCAGTTAGAAATGTAAAAAAAATCCATATCTCTGTGCTACCTAACCTGCTGTTTCTGAAAATGACGGCAATTTATTGTTGTTTAAGTTGCAAACAGACTGTCTAATTAATATGTAATATCTGTTGCATATGTAATTAGATAGACAGACAGATAGATAATTTATTGTCCTCAAAGAGGAAATTTGTTTCCACCAATGTCCTATTAAATGTCCAATTAAAAGACATTATAGGCTTGAACCCCGTTAATTGCTGATTGCAGTTATATTTTACTATTGGAAGCGGAGTTGAACACGTATTTCGATTTTAGAAACGTTACACTATTTTGCACAAGTTCTGTGGATGTGTATCAACTTAAGACCACCAGGTGGCGGTGTTTATTGCTGTGTTTACATAGAACTAGAAATAAGCCAATCAAGTCATATTCAGTTGTAATGTCTTCAATGTCTCAAAGTCCTGACTTAACGTTTAAACAGAATAAGCACTTTCAATGGCAGTGAACCATCAAGGAGCTGAAGGTGACTATATAAAACGGTGGTCTTATTAGTGTGTGTGTGTGTGTGTGTGTCTGTAAACTCAAAAAGTAGTATATACATTTCGATACAATAACAGACTTTCAATTAGGTTAATTAGCTTAGGCATACATATGCTTGCATTCATATCAGCATTTTTCTAAAATAACGTTACTAAAGTAATATACATTTATAACATAACTTATATTTATATGTGCATCAGTTTGCATTTCAGTGACAGCTGAAGAATCAGAATCAGCTTTATTGCCAAGTATGCTTACACATACAAGGAATTTGTCTTGGTGACAGGAGCTTCCAGTGCACAACAATACAAAAACAGCAGCAAGACATAGATAATAATAATGAAAAATAAAAATGTATTATACACACGCGTTCATACACACATACACAGTGCAAATCTAATACAAATCTGTTGTCTGTTATGTACAGTGCAAAATACAACTCTGTTATCCCCCCCAGTTTCAACTGTTCATGATATCACCCTGGTCATGTACTAATGAGTGACTGTATAACTTGCAAGTGACGATGAACAATTAGGTAATAAAGACATTTTTTTTTTTTTTTATCAGATTGCTGCTACTGATGTCTATGTTAAATGCCAATTATTGATATGAATATATTTAAAAGAATGGATTATAGTGTGAATGTCTCCAAAAAGTGCCGCCTTGAAAAAGAGCAATTTTGTCAACAGTAGTGATAGGCTATTCTCCAGTCCAACAGGTGTCAATGTTGAGTCTCGCTGACAGCAGCCGATCAAAAGCGTCTGTGTTCAGTTTCTCCACATGTACAGCAGCAGCAAGACGCTGAAGATAAAACCGTGAAGTGTTTTTTGTGTACAGTGTTTTGACATTTGTACGGCGATAAACTGCAGCCGTGAGCTCATGTGGGATAAAAGATGAAGAACCGCACTGGATTTAATATAGATCAAAGACTCAAACACAGAGTCCAGCAGGTAAACAGACATCAGTGAACGTATGTAATAATAAAAAATCACTTTGTTATTTTACTTTTATTGCCATATACGGTACATTGCAGTTACAAAAAAGAACCACGGTATTACAATCTGACCACTGTATTTAGCGATCAATACGATTACAGTCTCTGACGTGTGTAGACACGCAGAAAAAAATAAGAAAATCAGTACAAATACAATTGTTTTTCGGCATGTTTCGACCCCAAATGACGCATCCCAGAGCTTTGCAGATGTTCTTGCTTATACTCGACAATAGTGTACATTTGGACAGGGAGGTTAAGAGTTTTGTTTTCTATATTCCAGACACATTCAGCGACACGCGCTGTCTTAAACGACTTAACAAATAATTTCCAAAATAGTATTACTGTGAAACGTGGGAAGATATTAATATCCCACAAGCTTGTTTTCATTATTTTCACTCAATATTATGAACATTGGCCTGCAGAAGTCGTCGCAATGTGAGTTACTCCCTCCTGTCGTAGCGGTAAGAGACCGTGGAGAAAAGGTGCGTTCACACTGCCAGCGACATCGCGCGAGAAAGCGACACCATCCCATTCATTTTCAATGAGAGCACAGCGACTTCCGGCGTCACGAGCTGTCGCGACCGTTGGCGACCAGATGTGGGCGTGTCTAGCGAAGCAACAAAGTTGACACAAGTTTAACTTTATTCAAATGAAGAGCGACTTACGGGAGCAACAGCCAATACGAGAGAAGACGGTAGAGCTCACATGATGCTTCTCTCAGCTCCTGCAGTAATGGAAAGATCAGGGGACCCACCCTCTGCAGCAGCTCATCAAACTGGGTCCTGTCAAGCATGAAGTACTGCTGGAACCGGACTTCATCCAGCCGCAGCTCCTGCACCACCGTACTGACTCCGAGATTTAATGGTTTTGTGGACCCAGACAGACTGGCCTTTACATTTTCACCGCATATTAACAGATGCTATAGCAAAGAGCACATCTTGTTTCTCGTTCGTCTTTGATATAAAGCATTTTATGTACTGATTCCATTTATATTTTCCCCTCCAAAATGTTTGTTTTTAGCGGCAAGGAAACCGATTCGCTGTCAACAGCAATGGAATGGCATCCCTGAATGTCATTTATAAACGTTACTAGGCAACCAGTAGTGGGTACGCCCACTAGCGACCTAACCGCCAGCCACTGGTGACCTGCAGCGACAAAGTTGCTGGCAGTGTGAACGCCGCTAAAGTGCATTTTTCCTTTCTTTTTTCAGTAATAGCTTTTTGTGTGGTTTTGTTGAAGGACATAGACACTAAAGGGGCTTTTCCACTGCACGGTATAACTCAACTCAACTTGACTCTTCTTGCTTTTTTGTGGTTTTCCACTGTGGATATTACCTGGTACCTGATCCTTTTTTTAGTACCACCTCAGTCGAGGTTCCAAGCGAGCCGAGCCAATACTAAATGTGACGTCAAAATCCTGCAGATCACTTATTGGTCAGGGAGAATAGTCACTACCAGCTGTCCAAACCTTGTACTTCCTGCAGAATTTCAGTCTGTCCTTGATGTTTTTCTTGGAGAGAAGTGGCTTCTTTACTGCCCTTCTTAACACCAGGCCATTGTCCAAAAGTCTTCACCTCACTGGGCATGCAGATGCACTCACACCAACCTGCTGCCAATATTGAGCAAGCTCTGCACTGGTGGTGACACGATTCCGTAGCGGACTCCTCAGGAGGAGAAGGTCCTGGCGCTTGCTGGACACTCTGGAACATCCTGAAGCCTTCTTCACTGCAGTTGAAACTTTATCCTTGAAGTTCTTGGTGATCCGGTAAATGGTTCTTTCAGGTGCCATATTCTTTGCATGTGAGGCCATTTTGATGCAAAGCGATGACGGCTGCATGTCTTTCTTTAGAGGTAACCAAGAACACAATGATTGGAAGCACTTCTTTCCTCCTTTTATAGCAATCAGTCTTATAATCCAATCAGAATGATCGAGGGATTTCACTTCACTAGTACTCGTTCACACTCACCCAGGTGCTGCGGATATGATTAGTGAAATTATGTTAGCTGGTCATTTTGTGCCAGGACCAAAAAAAAGTGAAATTTGGGTTTTTGTGATAGTTCATTTGTTTGGCCAATGAAGCTTTTTGCAGTTATTTAAAATGCATCTGATCACTCTGCACAATAATCTAGAAACAATGTGAATCAACACCATAACAAAACAGAAGCAGAAAACTTTGCGAAACACAAAATTTACATCACTGCCAATACTTCTGGCCACGGCCGTACAAGGACTTAAATATGAAGATACAAAAGGGATAGTTTGTTCTGAACCGGAATCTAAATGGAAATTAAGATATCTTGAATACTTCTGGAGTTAATTGTGCTCTAACTTTGCACAACAAAACTGTTTTTCTCCTGTAGTTTTGTTACTACAGCAGTATAAAATAATGGATTACTTGGTAAATATTGATCCAAGGCATACTCATTTGTCTTTGATCTTATTTTATTTATTTTCTTTGCCAGAAAAAAACCCCCATTATTGTAAAGTATTTTTGTAGTAATTTTGTAATCAAAAGCAACAAATGTATTACAGTAATGAGATTCACCTAAGGAGATTCATGAAATGACAATGTGATTTAACTGTTTCAGTATCTGAAAACACATAATGATGCTTATGTGGATATCTCATTGATGGCCTCTGACCTTCAGCAGCAGTTTCGGTGAGTTTTATTCCGTCGTATCACTGTATGAGTTCAACCCTGTCAACCCCTGAGCTTGTAATGTGATTTGAGCAGGATGGAGTACGGCCGGAGGAACAGGACCGCTTTCAGGATTCAGGTGGAAAAAGGTATAAACTCCTCAGAGGTGTTCATGTAAATGTGTGTTTTTTTTTAGATCAGAGAGTTCTGGCCTTGTATGCTGGAACAGTGTTCCAACCATGCTAAAATACATAATATACCAATGGCTATGATGTCAAAAATCTGCGCAACGTATCACTGCACTGAACCCATTTTTTACGTAGCCATTATATAAAAGCAGTAAGGTGCTTGAAGCCATGCTGTATTGTTAATAAAGTTACTCCTGTTATTGCTTAAACAATTATTGTCAGTTAATTGAACAATTTTATTTGTTTATATGTTAATACTATGTTTTCACTTTGATAATTCATCACTGAATCTTCAAGTTTGTGATGATATTTATGAAACATAATGAAATATGATTCTATGTAGTTCATGCAGCTATATGCAGCAAGTCTGAAATCACTGCCCTGGAAAACAAACATTCGGCCAAAAGAGCGAGACTCCGTCAAGAGGACGGGTATGACACAATACTCTCAGAATTCAAAAAGTATTTCTCAAATTTATGCTCTGCATGATAATCATTTTTGTCTCTTTCAAATCTGGCTGCTGAAATCTATTGTTTGTTATTTCTAGTGATAATTATTGTTAATATGATCTGATATTGTGTCTCAGGGATGACAGTCACATCACAGGAGACAGCACAGACAGTGAGGATGATATTTCTGAACATGAAGTAATTGATTTTGTCCTCTGTTTGAATGCAGATCTTAAAAATGTTTGTTCTTATGATGTAACTTATGGCAGGATGTTTTAAATGGCCTCATTTTATCTCTGCGTTTCAACAGCACACAAATCACATGAACAGCTCGCTGATGTCACTCTATCAGAGAGGAAACGCTCACACAGAGAGCACCTTGACAGTGAAGAGCAATGGTGTTGGCTGGATCATTGATAAAACTGGAGACAGAGAACAGGACAACATTTGCATTGATCTGTGTGAGGCGGCCACCAGCAATGTGGTACACAGCAGCACTTTATGGTTTTTTGTGTCAATAGCCATTTCAATATGATATTGTGTGTTGGTCATGTCAGACTGCATCATGTTTTCAGAAGCAGAAAGATGCATCAATGCTGAAAGAGAAGAAATCAAAGCAGGAAAAGTTGAAAAGAGTGAAAAAAAAAAAACATGGAGAAATGAATGGTGTGGATGCAGAGATCAATGCTGGAATACTGGCCAAAATGAGTGAGTGAACTTGATCATGTGCAAATCATGCATTACTTCATCAAAAGGATGAATCTCACGACACCTGTTTCGCTCACATCTCGCCTCAAAAGAAAATGAAGCCTATATTGAGGACTGTAAAGATATGTTGCATGGTGACATTTGATTGTCAGTTAAAGGAATATTCCGGGTTCAATGCAACTTAAAGGAATAGTTCACCTAAAATGAAAATTGTTTCATCATTTACTCACCCTCATGCCATCCCAGATGTGGATGATTTTCTTTCTTCAGCAGAACACAAATGAAGATTTGTAGAACACAATGAAACACATTTATTATCGTGCTTTAGCAGCGGAGACAACAGGAAATTCAGGAGCTTTACTGCCGCAGAAGCGAAAAGGGTCTGAAGACAGAAAGATCGGCAAAGGCAAAAAACTAGAGTAAA
The DNA here is from genome assembly GCF_025860055.1 of Xyrauchen texanus. Lineage (NCBI taxonomy): Eukaryota > Metazoa > Chordata > Actinopteri > Cypriniformes > Catostomidae > Xyrauchen > Xyrauchen texanus. Next base: position 41,197,486 of record NC_068299.1, read on the forward strand.
TATCGATACGGCATACACAAGGATGAAAGATTTGGTGATGAACAAAAACACGAGTAGTGATGCCGATGTTGCTTTTTTTTGTTAGACAGGTAAGGAATTATTAATGTTTTAGGCCATGCACTCTCTAAAATAGTATCCGTGGAATTTACTCAAAGCTCATACAAGTTTCCCTCGAACTTTAAAAATGACGTGTGGAGTCAACGTAATGGATAGTTTTTAGATGCGTTTACAAACACATCATGTAATTGTCTTTTCTTTGTTATCACAGCTATAGTAAGGGTTGCCCATCTATGAAACGGCATACATCTTCATTCCTTTAGTATCTTGGCACATCGATTGTTGTGGATTTTGTGTAAACCATGACTTTGGTTGCTTGGGAAGAAAATAAGTTTGTCAAATATAGTATTCATGGATATGCTAAATTTGATCATCAAAAACGATTCTAATCTTTCCATTACCATGACATTCTGTATCGCTAGATCATTTTCCAGATGCAAATGTTATTCCAAAGCTGTCGGGTGCAGCAGAGACGAGCATGCTGATTCACATGGAAAGATGGCAGTACAGCATCTAACACCACTGTCGTACATGAAGAAGAACAATGCTAACGCTAGCTAGAGAACTACTAAATGCCCCTTGTTTCTCACCTACACCTATCATATCGCTTCAGAAGATATGGATTTAACACAGTTAAATGTATTTTTTCATTACTTAATGAGAATTGGGGTTTTATGCAGAAAATCGTTGTCCTGTTAACATTCAATTATTGTTATTTCGTTTTTCCCAGTGGAAAAAGATGTGCTCTTGACAGGTTTTGTGAGGTTCACCCAAAAAGAAAATGCTTTTATAATAAATGTATATTTATCATTTGAATTGAAGGTAAGAACAGAGCCCCAGAACTTCAGTATTCAGCGATGAAGTTTGAGGATTTTGGAGGCAGTGAAGACACGCTAGCGGTGCTATTCAGTCATAATTAACTCTTTACATTCATCTGTATCTGTACTTCCCACATTTGAATGAATGAACCTATAACTGCTGTCTGCATCTGCCTCTCTTCTTCAGGAGGTGTGTAAATTGCTCATCCATATGAGACATCCAGAAGTGTACCAGCAGCTGGGAATTGTGCCTCCTTGTGGATTCCTGCTTCATGGGCCCCCAGGATGCGGGAAGACGCTGTTAGCTCAGGCAGTGGCCGGAGTGAGTCATTTCAATCCTACGGATATCTGTATGTTCTTCACTGTGAATGAACAACACAAGCGAGTTGTTATTTTGTGTATGTTTGTGTGTAGGAGTCAGGGCTGCCGATGTTGAAGGTCTCTGCTCCAGAGCTGGTGTCAGGAGTCTCCGGAGAATCGGAGCAGAAATTGCGGGAACTGTTTGAGCAAGCCTTAGTAAGATGCACATGACTGTATTTAGTGCTTATCACAAGAGACAGATGTTATTAGCTGGGTTTCCATCCACATATTTTGATGTGCATTTTGTAATATTGTATTAAATCTGCATGATGGAAACACCAAAATGCAAAATCAAAATGTGCATAAAAATGGATACACTAGCTTGAATTTAAGAATGCCCATAAACTATGATGGAAACACATTTATATCCCCTCTGTTGTTCCAATAGAGCAGTGCTCCCTGTATCCTCTTCATTGATGAGATTGATGCCATCACTCCAAAAAGAGAGGTTGCCTCTAAAGACATGGAGAGGAGAATCGTCGCTCAGCTACTCACCTGCATGGACGGTGTGTCTTACTGAAAGAAACCGGTCTGCTTATAATCAACTTTATGTGCCTTCAATGTGGTGGAGCTCATTTTTATCACTCTTAAGACTCATAATCCATTTCGTATTTGTGTTTCTTGTTTACTTTAGACCTCAGTACATTATCAGAACCAGCTCAGGTGTTGGTTATTGGAGCCACCAACCGTCCAGACTCGTTGGATCCAGCCCTGCGCAGAGCGGGCAGGTTTGACCGAGAGATCTGTCTTGGGATTCCTGACGAGGGTGCACGGCTAAAGTAAGTTTCTCTTAATGACAAAATAACACCAAACTACTGTAGAAAAAAAAACATTCAAAATTAGAGGCAGTTTTAGCTGGGAAATATATTATAAGTATAGCTTTCTAATATTTAAGATTTTGAACATTGATAATCACTGAGCTCACACCTTGTATACGATGTAAAAAATATTGCCCACTTTTCAGTTTGGAAAAATACATTGTATAAATGTTTTAGGACTGGCCTTGCAAACAGTGCTGGGTCTTAACGGATTACAGGCCCTATTTTAAGAGTATTGTCACCTGCGGACCCCAGTGTATGTGTTGTATGTTCTTTATCGGCCTCTCTGGGACTGTTGGCTCTCATCCTGCTCACCCCTGTCTTTCCTGCTTGAAATATTCTTTTCTTTATTTTTTCTTCTCTCCCATTGTTTTGTAATGCATATTTGTAAAATGTTTCTCTGTTTTATGTTTTGTTTAATTTCTGTACAGTGCCCTTGAGCTTTGGAAAGGCGATATAAAAAGTAAATTTATTATCAATCATATTGATCTACTGGCAGAGAAATCATGGCTAGCATTAAAAGTGATAGATGATATCATCTGCTAGTGGAATCCCATGTGCAAATGCAGGAACTGAGTTTAGACTGCGCCAGGAATTGACGTGCTTCTAAAAGGTCTTAGTGCAATGACCTGTTTCTCAGGAAATAGCGCATTGTGGTTTTTGCCACTTCATTAACATGCAAACCACCCACAGTTTGCTTGTATATACCCGCAGGTCATGCAAACACTCCAACCAACGGCCATTTGTGCTTTCACGAAAATTGGATAAGATGTAGCGCATGGTCAAAAAATGCAGATCTAGATTGGCTTGAGGGATTACAGTTGACGGTGACATTATCCTTTTATTATTCCCATCCCAGGATTCTGAGGACACTTTGTCGGAAAATCATGCTGCCAGAGGATTTTGACTACAGGCAGTTGGCGCATCTCACACCAGGTTACGTGGGAGCAGATTTAATGGCATTGTGTCGAGAGGCGGCTATGACTGCTGTCAACAGAATCCTGCTGGAGCAGACCAGTGAAGAAGTCACATCACCGGCACTGGTAAAGCAGCTACGAGTCATGACTTTACAACAAGTAGACAATACATGATTGTCTCTAACAAATTGTGAGACTGGAGAATCTTTTTTTATCAGCCAATATCCTAAGACTAGTGTTGTCAAAAGTACTGGTACTTCAGTACCATGTCGAAACTAAAATAAAAAAGAATAATGTCCTTTTAAGTACATTGAAATGCACAATTAATCAAATAAAAATTTGGAAATGTCCTAGTTATTATTAAACCGCAAAAGGCTGCAATCTTAGTCTGTGTTCGAGCTGTGAGCTTTAAAGTGAATGTGTGAGGCAGACTGCTCATATATTGAACTCCACAGGCATTGAGAATCATTTGCGTTGTATGAGATGACAAAGCAGAGCTGTGAAGTGCTCAGCATGTGTAGACTGTATGTTTATATAATTAAGTCACAGCATTTGAGACTTAACGATAACACTGGGCCATGTAGCGAACTGTTTATCTAGACAAGAGTAGCTTCAAAATAAAAGCATGTTTGAAAAAGGATAGATGCCTGAAATTGAAGAGATTGCAACAAATATATTCTTTAAAGTAAAATGTAATATTAATAATAATAAATAATGATTAATAATAATAATAATAAGCAAAAGATCACAAGCCAGAATAATGTCGTACTGAATAAAATTTTGTTTAAAAAAAAATGCAATGGTATGTTGAAAAGTAATTGTTTTATTTTCACTTGTTAAAGGTTTTAAGAATTCAATTGATTAGACACCATTTTGATTATTAAATTAAACTTTAAAACTTGGAATTTTTAATAAAGAAAAGGATAACAGGATTTGGGAATAATAAACCAGTAGGGCCCTACTTAAAACACTTAAGCAATGCATAGATATTTAAGAAACGCAAAAAGGAAACATGCATTTGTTTTAATTTATTATTTACATTGAAAGAACCCTAATTGTTACAATGCTTGATTAAGTCTGGAAATTACTCAAATTTCTCCATCACTGTTGACTATGCACAAGGCATATGGCTTCTAGCGGCTTTTCTGTTGTGAGGTGTATTGGTGAGGGCTAAGCACCTAACTTTGTTTAACAGGTCAAACTTGTGCCAGTGCTTTAATGGACAGTCCTTTTAATAAGATCTTGTGGTGGTGTTTGGTCCTGAAATGAGATTGTGGCCAGAGCAAAACTCCAGGAGCCAATGTCTATTGTCACTGACCTTGGAAAGGGCGAGATTTTGCACAACATGTGATTCTTGTTCCATGCCTTCAACTCTGACTCTTTAGAGTATGGCTTTACATTATAGAAACTTGTTCATGTAGCTGGAGAATGTAAGGAGAACTCTGTGTGGAATAATATTAAGTCCCCCTGAAGTGCCTTGAAAATGCAGTTTTCTTTGACCTGTTGACTGATTTCCTACTGAAACATGAAGTTTGGGCAGGACTTGTTGAACAGCCCGTGCCTTTTTTAAAAACAGGCAGTTGGCTTTACTTTACATTGCAGACAAAGCAACACACATACACACACACACACACCTGATGGTTCTCATTTGATATGTAAATTGTGTTGTGTAAGTATGTTGTTTACTGTAATTGGTATATGTCTCGTCACTGTCATGACTGCTATGTTGCTCGGAACTGCACACAAGAATTTCACCTACTGTTGCACTTGTGTACATGGTAGTGTGACAATAAAGTGATTTGATTTGATGCCAGAGAGAGCCGGTGTTCAGACGGAGAAGTGAGCTGCCTTTTTCACTGACTCGGACCGAAAGACGATCAAACTAATCCATTTCTACAGAACCAGCCCCCAAACAAACAGCACATCGTGGTCTTTGCTTTTAACGAGGCTCGATCCATTGTGCACATCAATGCTGATGAATGAGAAACAAGCGAGTAAAACATCACAATATATCCAGGTTTTGAACCACGATACACTAAACAAAGAATAAAGAACACTTGTGTTGTACATCCAATGAAACCTCAGAAAAACAGCTGCATTAAACTTAAGAAACTCCTGCACATTGGCGCATTCCATTAGAAGTGATCATCCCTATGCCCTATTCCCTTCACTGACCATTACACTCCACTGTGAGAGCTTCAGAAGGTGATAATGGTCATTAACAACTAAATTTTTTACGTGATCGTTATCTGAAAATCTATTTGCCCTACAGCATGGGTTGTTCCCCTTCAAAGTGCCCTGTGAAGTCATGATCAGCGCTAGTTAAAACGCAGCCATGTGCGATGATCAGATGTAAGGGGACGGTGCGTTCTTGTTCTAGAAAGCATTTGATTGGACAAAGTTAATGCAGTAAGTTGTGAGTCATATATTTGGCTTATATCCTCTGAAAACTAATTTTGTCAATGTTGAGAAGTACACTAGCATATAGATGGCCATATAGATAAGGACTAAAAGCAGCAAAAGGGTCTTTAATAAATTCTTCTGCAAGACTTTTGATTGTTGCATTGTGTTTTGTAGACATTAATGCAGTCTATCTTCTTGGCAGAAAGTGGAGCTGGTGCAACTGTTGTCTTTGTTAAAGAAGAACGAGTCTTTGACTGAAGAACAGCTAGCTGGACTCTGCGTCGTCATGTCAGACTTCAAGATGTCGTTGGCCAGAGTTCAGCCTTCTGCAAAACGCGAAGGCTTCGCCACTGTACCGGACGTCACCTGGGAAGATGTCGGTGCACTGCAGGACATTCGAGAGGAGCTCAACATGGCCATCATGGTAAAGCTTCCCCTAGAGCAGTGTTTCTCAATCCTTTCCCGGAGTACCTCTAACACTACACATTTTGGATATCTGTCTTATTTGACACAGTGTTAGTGGTACTCCAGGACAGGATTTAGAAACGATGCCCTAGAGGGTTAAAAATTTGAACCCCTCTATGAAGCCCATAATTGGGTCCAGAATTGACCTCCCCTCTTACGTTGATAGCTGTTAGTCCAGTACATGTTGGATCAGTAGTAGTAGGGGTGGGCGAGATACATGATAAAACGGTCGAAATTTTCCAACCGGTATACATTTTGCCGAAATATATAAAATATATAATTGCCACGGGAAATGTGTACAGCACGTAACACGTATGCATTTTTTGGCATTGCTTTGAGAACATGTTAAGTTTCTCGAGGAAGTTATAACAATAATCATAATAACAACAGCAATAATAAGAAAAAGGACAAAATTGGCACACATCATCAGATTGAAATGTGGCAAGTTTTCCTTTTTAAAGTATTTAATTCACTGACTGGATTACTCAAAATGACACATTGCAACATGGCTTAATATAAAATAAAATTGTATTGATTTTTCAGAAAACTTTTACAGTATTGTCATATAGATTGGTGGCCAAAAGTTTGGAATAATGTAAATTTTTTGCGGTTTCGGAAGGAAATTGGTACTTCAATTCACCAATGTGGCATTCAACTGATCACAAAATATAGTCAGAACATTACTGATGTTAAAAACAGCACCATCAAGTAATTTTTGATAAAATCTAGATGGGCTCCATTTAAAACGGCCATTTCTCCAACACCTTATCCTGGAGTAATCATGCTAAATTGCTAATTTGGTACTAGAAAATCACTTGCAATTATATCAAACACAGTTCAAAGCTATTTGGTTTGTTAAATGAAGCTTAACATTGTCTTTGAGTTACCACAGTATGCAATAGACTGGCATGTCTTAAGGTCAATATTAGGTCAAAAATGGCAACAAAGAAAAATCTTTCTCTAGAATCTCATCAGTCAATCATTGTTTTGAGGAATGAAGAGAATACAATGCTTGAAATTGCCAAAAAAAAACTGAAGATTTCAAACAAGTGTACACTACAGTCTTCAAAGACAAAGAACAACTGGCTCTAACAAGGACAGTAAGAGACATGGAAGACCAGATGTACAACTAAACCAACTAAACAAGAGGATATGTACATTGGAGACACTGAGAAATAGACACCTCATGTCCTCAGCTGACAGCTTCATTGAATTCTACCCACTCAACACCAGTTTCATGTACAACAGTAAAGAGATGACTCAGGGGTGCAGGCCTTATGGGAAGAATTGCAAAGAAAAAGTCATTTTTGAAACAAAAGAACTAAAAGAAAAGGTTAGAGTGGGCAAAGAAACACAGACATTGGACAAAAGAGAACTGTAAAAGAGTGTTATGGATCTTAAACCCATTGAGCATTTGTGGGATCAGCTAGACTGTATGGTGCATGAGAAGTGCCCGACAAGACAGTCACATCTATGGCAAGTGCTACAGGAAGTGTGGGGTGAAATGTCACCCGAGTATCTGGACAAACTGACAGCTAGAATGCCAAGGATCTGCAAAGCGGTCATTGCTGCATGTGGAGGATTTTTTGATGAGAACTCTGTAGTTTAATAACTTCTGAACATTGTAATAGTAATTTTTCATGTTATTTATATCCTGACTATATATTGTGATCAGCTGAATGCCACTTTGGTGAATAAAAGTACCAATTTCTTTCCACAAGAGCAAAATCTGTACATTATTCCAAACGTTTGGCTGCCAGTGTATATCTTTATCGTGATATAAAATTACTCGTATCGTAATATAGGATTTTGGTCATATCGCCCACCCGTAAGTAGTAGTTTACTCTTTGATTAATTACAAAAATAAATAAATTCCTCTTGATCACCCAATCAGTGGATTATTAATACAATAGACTATAACTTCGTCAATAATATTGAAGTTTTGTACAGTTATCTTAATTAATAATGTTAGAATATTGATATTCGAAATTCATTATTTCAAACATATCAATCCAGGTTCTCAGTTTGGCCTGATTTGCCCTAGGTGAATGAAGCTGGCATTTTACTACGCATGGCATCTTGTTTCTGTCACTGTGTATAACTTACTGTTCCAGCCATGGAAATAATGGCAATAATACAGGTCTTTCTCTCCATGGATCGGTACTTTTAGCACTGTATCGCTTCTTTGTGGAGTTTGTGTTGTGAATCATAAAAAATAGTATACTTCTACACAAACTCTGAGTTATCCATTTAACGACAGTGATTTAGATAACAACTCCTCAGTTGGCACATGCAATTGTAAATAACAAAGGTCTCATCCAAACATCACCAAAGATTAGTGTCAACCAATCACCAACGCTCTTCGACCAGCCAAGTTCTGCTAGGTCAAGAATTTCAGAGATGTGCACGAACAGGAAAAATGTCATCAAACGAACACATTAGTAGAACAAAAAATGCATTGCGTCGTCATTTTGCAGGCGAGCTAAGGGAAGCATGTTCACCCAGTAAGCATAAATTGGCCTTCACAATTACTGCTGGGTTTTAATCTAATTTTACTTGTAGTAAAATGTATGAGGTGAAGTTAAAAAAATAAGGTCAGTTTTCACTGTTGTTTAAACATTCCTAGGCCCCCATCCATTATCCAGAGCATTTCAGGGCTCTCGGTCTCAACGCCCCCTCTGGAGTGATGCTAGCTGGACCGCCCGGATGTGGAAAGACCCTATTAGCAAAAGTGTGTTTTCTATTTCTATTAACAATTTCTTTCATTTCCTTTGTAATACATTAAGAGTTCTTCTCCATTGGCCTGTGGAACTGAAATAAGTTGTCTCTTCACAGGCTGTTGCTAATGAGTCTGGCTTAAACTTCATCTCTGTCAAGGGTCCAGAGTTACTCAACATGGTGAGAAATTGAATCAGGATTTCAAAGGGATAGTTAACCCAAAAATGAATTCATCATTTACTCACTCTCATGCCATCACAAATGTGTACAACTAGTTTTCTTCAGCAGAACACAAAGATTTTTTAGAAGAATATCTCAGCTTTGTAGGTCCATACGGTGCAAGTGGATGGTGATCAGCCATCTGTGGTTAAATTAATGTCTTCTAAAGTGATACGATCACTTTGGGTGAGAAACAGATCAATATTTAAGTCCTTTTCACTAGTGGTTGCTCTCCAATGCGGGTATGAGGGTAATCAGTTCACGCTGCCTCTCGCGTGAAGTAAGCGTGCTGGCTTGTTCAGATGAAAGCAAAACAAAAGAAGCTTGTGAACAGCGAGTGCTGCACTTCTGGTTATATTGCATCAGTTCTCACGTGAACATGCTAATACGCTTGCGTCATGCAAGAGCCTTCGTGAACTGATTCCCCTCATGGATGAGCATTTTTTTTATTTAATATTTACCGCTAATGAACTCTGATATTGTACAGCTATTGAAAACATTCTCTTACAGTGCATCCGGAAAGTATTCACAGTGCTTAACTCCACATTTTTTTATATTACTGTCTTATTCCAAAATTTATTAAATTAATTATTTTCCTCAAAATTCTACAAAAAATACCCCATAATGACAATTTCATCACAGAGAAACGCTGCAGCTCTGTCAGAGTAACCATCGGGTTCTTGGTCACCTCCCTGACTAAGCCCCTTCTCCCCCGATCGCTCAGTTTGGCTGGGCGACCAGCTCTAGGAAGAGTCCTGGTGGCTCCAAACTTCCATTTACGGATGGAGGCCACTGTGCCCATTGGGACCTTCAATGCTGCAGAAAATGTTCTGTACCCTTCCCCAGATCTGTGCTTCGATACAATCCTGTCTCGGAGGTCTACAGACAATTCCTTGGACATCATGGCTCGGTTTGTGCTCTGACATGCACTGTTAACTGTGGGACCTTATATAGACAGGTGTGTGCCTTTCCCAATCAAGTCCAATCAACTGAATTTACCACAGGTGAACTCCAATCAAGTTGTAGAAACATCTCAAGGATGATCAGTGGAAACAGGATGCACCTGAGCTCAATTTTGAGTGTCATGGCAAAGGCTGTGAAAACTTATGTACATGTGATTTTGTATTTTTGTATTTTTAATACATTTGCAAAGATTTCAAACAAACTTCTTTCACGTTGTCATTATGGGGTATTGTTTGTAGAATTTTGAGGAAAATAATGAATTTAATCCATTTTGGAAAAAGGCTGTAACAAAATAAAATGTGGAAAAAGTGAAGTGCTGTGAATACTCTCCGGATGCACTGTATGTAACGGTCGCCTGGGATCACGCAATGCTTCTAAGATGATCATATAAAGGCCCTGAAGTCAATTAACTGCTTAGGGTGTTATGACAGGAAATCACTGTTTGCAGATACCCTAGAAATAAATGAATCAATTTGAAGTGGTAACGGAGGCAAAAATTCTGCCTAACATCTCCTTTTGTCTTCAGTGGAAGAGTTGACAGGTTTGGCACAACATGAGGTTGAGTTGATTTCAGCACGTTCATTTTGAAAATGAATGAAATTAGGACAAAACAAGAAATACATGGCATAATTTACCCTAATGTAATATAAAAACCTTATGACTGTTTGCAAAACAAAAAAGGAGGTGTTTTAGTGAAGGTAGCCCTATGTCTTAATACAATGGCAGCTGATAGTGACTCATTTTAAAACTTAAAAATAAGTCTGAAAAGTAGTCCATGTGACAACCCAGTGTTTAAGTCACTTTTCAGGATTTTTCATGGGAAGTTTCGGCAGATTCACTTGTTATAATGGTCTGTAATATTCATGGATGTTGGCATTAAACAAAACATACTACTACTACTATTCATGGATGTCATTGATTTGTTGTAGTATGTGGGAGAGAGCGAGCGAGCTGTCCGTCAGGTGTTTCAGAGAGGTCGTAACTCTTCCCCCTGCGTCATCTTCTTTGATGAGATTGATGCACTTTGTCCTCGACGCTCAGAACATGAGGTGAGAGTAAACTCATATCAGATACATTAATCAATTCATTTACATTTCATAATAATGTGTTAGGTGCCGGGCTATGCATCATGACTATCTCATTTTCAGGTAACATGCTACTGGGTGTGGGTGGGAGTGTTTGTGCTGTCTGTGTGCTAATGCAGACATTAGCTATGTTTCCATTCAAGTTGTCAATTTAATTTATGCGAAAAACCATATTATCCCAAAAACAATCAAATAAAGCTTCGTTTCCATCCAAGGGGGTTCAAAAGGATGAAATCGTCACTTCCGTAGAAATTTTAGCCACTGTGAGTGTTTTCTTAATAAAATACTGCCGGTTTAGAGCACGCACACAAAATGTCTCATGTTTGGGAGCGTCAGCACATCACACACTTCTGGGAGAGCTATATATGTGCATTCATCAATCCTTATGACTATACCATGTGGATCTGTAAGATATTTTTCAAAAGCGCCAATATACCTTCTCCTCTGTACAGTTCAAGTTTGTTTTCTACTTATTTGCTCTGCAGACTCTTTGTAGGCTTTGGATTTTCTAGACACCGTTATTTCAGGATGACCAGAGCAACATGTCAAATCCAATGACTGGCTCGCCGTTTGGTCCAGTAATGAACAAATGTTTCTGTCACATGACCTTGTTGATCCATCCATCCATCTTCAACCGCTTATCCGAAGTCGGGTCGCGGGGGCAGCAGCTCTAGCAAGGAGCCCCAAACTTCCCTATTAACCACATTAGCCACATTAACCAGCTCTGACTGGGGATCCCGGTGCGTTCCCGGGCCAGTGTGGAGATGTAATCTCTCCACCTAGTCCTGGGTCTTCCCCGAGGCCTCCTCCCAGTTGGACGTGCCTGAAACACCTCCCTAGGGAGGCACCCAGGGAGCATCCTTACCAGATGCCCAAACCACCTCAACTGGCTCCTTTCGACGCAAAGGAGCAGCAGCTCTACTCCGAGCTCCTCATGGATGACTGAGCTCCTCACACTATCTCTAAGGAAGAAGCCCGCCACCCTTCTGAGGAAACCCATTTCGGCTGCTTGTACTTGCGACCTAGTTCTTTCGGTCATGACCCAGCCTACATGACCATAGGTGAGGGTAGGAACGAAAATTGCTCTCTTTTCGTGACAACGGTGCGATAGAGCGAGTGCCAAACCGCACCCCTTCCCCACCCCGACTACGCCTCGTTATCCTGTCCATGAATATCACAAACAGGATTGGTGACAAAGCGCAGCCCTGGTAGAGACCAGCCCACACATGGAACGAACTCAACTTCGTGCTGAGGACCTTGACACAGCTTTCACTTTGGACGTACAGGGGATTGGATCGCCCTAAGAAGGACCACCCCACCCCGTACTCTCGCAGCACCTCCCACAGTATCTCCCGGAGGACCCAGTCATATGCCTTCTCCAGATCCACAAAACACATGTAGACTGGATGGGCATACTCCCAGGCCCCCTCCAGGATCCTTGCGAGAGTAAAGATCTGGTCCGTTGTTCCACGGCCAGGACGGAACCCGCACTGTTCCTCTTCAATCCGAGGTTCGACAATCAGCCGTCAATCGACACTCCTCTCCAACACCTTGGAGTAAACTTTACCAGTGAGGCTTGTTGATGTTCATCTTTTATTCCAAGGAAATTCAATAGGAGTTTATTCAGCAAATGCGTTTATCATAGTTTATGCGCTGTTCTTCTTATTGAATAAAAAATGTATCCAACTCAGCGAGCGTAATAGTTCATGCGCATTTGAGATTTATTCGCATCTTGGTGTTTCCATCCAGCAGTTTTTATGGAATATCCCAAAATGAAAGAAAATGTTGATGGAAACATAGCTAGTGGGTGTACGTGAAGAAATATATGGTACATGTAAATGAAATGCCAGAGTTAATGGGCAAAATAATGTAAGACACAAATGGTCTGTATTTGCATTATATTTAACAGTATTGCATTCAACCTTTTTACACTAGCTACCTACTTATAAAAGGGCTGTCGTGCTTTATCGCTTGCGATTTGCACTCTTGATTTCGCCAACCCACTCATGCCTAGACTTTGCTCTTGCTATCAAAACATCACTATGTTTGTTTGAGTGGCCGTCCAGTCCGACTTGACAGTTGCGTGAGTTTACTTCAGTTTGTACAACCAATGGAAAATGTGGGAAATTTCTGAAATCTGTTTGAAAACATTATTATTATTATTATTCATAGGGCTGGGAATTGCCAGAGACCTCCCGATTTGATATTACAGCTGTATTTCCTAGCCAATGTGATATGTATTGCGATATTGCAATTCTGGGAGTATTGCGATTTGATTATTTGATATAGCCTAAAAACTTTCCAAAACTCCTTTTTCTCAGAAAGAAATGTCTGTTGAAGAACCATTGTGTCTGACCATTGTTTCACAATATAATTTGCAGGTAAGAGGTAGAGATGTGCAAAACTACCAATTTAAAACTTCCAATCGACCAGTCAGTGCATTGTCTGAGCTAGGCAACTATAATGAACCCATGTATAAGGCTGCATTATGTCCATTTGCATTCAACAAATAAATATGTACAATATATCATTTTAACTTACAAAACTAATTTTGTTATTTTAGAATATAAAATCTGACATATATTACCATAAGCTATTACTATTATCTTAATTATCATTTTGCAACATATAAATGGAGGCTGAAGAGTAAACTTGTTCAAGAACCATTTCTGGGGCTGTACTGAATTATGATACAACAATTCACCCGTAATCCCAGGATGGTTGCATGTTATTTGCATATGCATCCTGAAATAGTCTGAGCATTGTTCTCATAGATAATGCTATTCTTACAAACTGCTCCCAGATGACTGACCAAAAAGGAAGGTGTTCCGCGAAACACCGCGCATTTCTTTCATCTGCTGTTCAAAATATAATCAGGTGTGTTTCCTCTTTTCGTCTTAGTGACTAGCTACATTTCTTGTCAACAGTTACCCACCACTGTGCATGAATACCCTGGCTGTTAGATTATAAATGTTGCTGGGGCGTGACATGTTTACGCCATCCAACAGTTTATAAGCCTTTTTACAGCTAAACTATTTATTAAAGCAGTATCAGACAGAATCTGCAGAGTGACTTCTGACAAATAAACTTGTGGATTATGCATAACAGGAACAGCAGAGGATTTGGATGTCTGACAGTGAACAAAGCTGGCTGTAGCAGTGGTGCATTAAAGGACTAAACAAAGAATTAAAGAGACAAAACCTGTTAATGTGGAACTCTGCACAAACATAGCTTCATATGTTTGCCTATTAATTATTGTAGCATTAATATAAATTGTTTTGTTTTTTTATAAAAAAAAAAAATTTAATCTGGGAGACTATTTTAAAATAATTTGGCTCAAGAATAGTGAGTTGTAAACGAATCTATATTTTTTCCCAAGCCCATATTTTTTAATTCCAGTTTATGACACTAGTTGCACACAGTTGACAGACGTCAGGTGTAGAGAGCCCATTATCTAGTTTATATACCATTTGTGGGTTATAACAACTTCATGACTTGCTGAGGAGGTGTAATGGTTATGTGTGTGCGCTGTGTGTGTCTTCAGTCAGGATCTAGCATCCGTGTTGTAAATCAGCTGTTGACAGAGATGGATGGCGTTGAGAATCGTCAACAGGTTTTTATCATGGCTGCCACTAATAGACCAGGTAAGGATTCTTGAAGAGGGAATATCTCTGAATATCTCATGAACTAGGAATATACATTTTCAGGATTTGTTTACATTATGGATTGTCATCACATTTAATGATCGATTAATTGTTATCATTAATACCGCAAAAGGACACCAAAACCATGTAGGGGTTTCCAGTCTGGAACTTTATGAATTCTGGACCAATTTGCTATACTCCTATCATTCTCTTTTGAATAAAATATCCAAACAAATGCATGCAGTTACAGTCTCCATTTACCTTTATCACCTTTTGGGATATTTTTAGTGATCATTATTTACAATTTTCCATTTTGCAACCATGTGTAAATGTGCCCCCTTGGAAAATACTGGTCAATCAGTTCTGGCAATTTTCCTGATTAAGAAGTTGGAACATTACCTGAAAAGTTTTTGATGTCAAGTGTAGTGCTGCAACAACTAATCAATAATTTTCTCCAGCACATGACTTACATTTCACGGCTATTGTCTGTTTTATAATGTACAGTATATACATGTTATGAATTCACAATCAGGTGCGTATTTCTGCGTACTTCACAAAACTGTTTTTTTTAAACTTCACTGAGCGAGCGTGCACATCCGTGTCAATCAAACTGATTGCAATGGAGAAAAAGAGCACAATTATATTGATTAAACTCGTGCAAGATCATACCTCAATTTCAGTTTCAGTGTAATTGTGCAGCATTCATTGATGTCACGCTGATGTCTCAGAGGTCAAAATGTGCAGTTTAAAGTGTTTTCTCATCATGTCAGCGCATGTAATACAGTGAGCACCTGGATGAGACTTTTCAGCACGAGAGTGAATCTGCACTGCATTTACAGATTATTTTACTATATTAAACTATATATAATGCTGAATATAATGTTTAATTGATATTTGATGGTCCTCCATGCCAAATGTAATGTCTGATTTCATCAGTAAATTTATACCATGGAAAACATTATTTTACTGGATAAACACATATTTTTGAAAAGAATAGTTTAGAAGAATATATTTGCCATAAATCCTTTGTAACAGATTGGAAATGAGGATGCGGGAAACGGTGAATCCATCTCAAAGGCAAGAACTGTTCGGCCTGCCCACTCCCCCCCTCTTTCTTGAGATGAAGTCCGCAACTGCCATCTGCGCCCCCGGCCTGTGGATCACCTCGAACTTTAATGGCTGGAGTGCGCACTACTTTGGGTTTGCTGTGAGTCCCGCTCGTCGCAGCGACCTCAGAATGGCCCCCAAATACTGCATGTGCCACTGCCAATCATTACTATAAATAATGATATCATCCAAATAGGCAGCGGCATACGCAGCATGTGGTCTGATTCACCTGTCCATAAGATGCTGAAACGTATCCGGGGCCCCAAACAAACCGAACGGAAGGGTCACAAATTGGTGTAAGCCAAACTTTGTGGAGAAGGACGTTTTTTCACGGGACATCTGCGTTAAGGGGATCTGTGAATATGCCTTTGTCCAATGTCGAATAAAAGCGAGCTGTTCATTGTGACTGCGAGAGGTGGTCTCCACAAGGGTGAAGTTACTGTCGCCAAGGATACGGTTACCACCTCACTCCATTCTCAGAATGCCGCACATCACCAACAAACATCCCTGTGAATGCCCGGCCAATAAAAATGGGCCATGAGAAGGCTTAGTGTTTTCCCTTGTCCCTAGTGACCGGCCATCAGATTATGATGAGCTGCCTTCAACAAAATTTCCAGACGGCTCTTTGGTATCAACAAATTTGTTGTATTTTAATTTGTCAGAGTGTCCCATGTATACAACCGATCTTTTCTAATTGAAAAATATGGATATGTGAGTGTGATGCTTAGCTCGAGACATTGACCATCAATCACTTTCACTTGGTCAAACGCATGCTTTAGGGTTTCGTCTCGCGACTGCTCTATCTGTATATCCCCTACCGGGAATTCCCTAAGGGCGGGGGAGGATGACACCTCCCCTTCCTCAGCATCAGCCTGATGCGTAGCAGCCGCATATGGCCCTGGCCACACCTCCCCAGCCAGCGATTTGCACATCCCACACAGATTTACATTCTCACAGGACCCAACCACACAATCCTTTCAATAATGATCGAAAAGCCGGCCAATTAGTTCCTAAAATTAGCAGATGGGTGAGGCGAGGACCTCAAAATTATGCTTTTGTCCCCGGAATATACCGTGATGGTCACTATAGGATAATCATGAATATCCCCGTTCACACACCTCACCTTGCATATGCTACCAGATGGTCTTTTGCCAGCTGGATCGCTTCGTCCAGTGATGCTGGTCAGTGGTACTGGACACACTCGGCCGTCCCCTTTGGCAACCAGGAGATGAAATGCTCCAGCACCACCAGGTTGATGGCGTCCTTGGTGTCGCTGTTCCTTGGACAGCACCCACCACCGGCAGGTCGACCTTGCTCGGCATTAAGTAGCGGAAACGCTGGCAGTGTTCTTCTTGGCTGTGGCCGACCCGTTGCAGGATTTACTTCTTCAGCACAGAGTAGTCCAGAAGATTGGTGACCGGAAGCTGTTGTGCTGCGATCTGGGCTTTCTTGGTTAGCAGCGGCAGAAGATGGGCCTCCCACTGTTCCGGCGGCCATTTCAGAACTTCATCTGTGTGCTCAAATAGCTCAAGGTAGGCCTCCGGATCATCTTGAGGCCCTGTCTTGGTGAGCAGCAAGTGGGGGTGCGTTGCTGCCGGTGTTGGGGATGCCGCCCCCTCCTGGGGTACTAAGATCCGCAGTAGCACCTCAAAACACTTGCTGTTCTCTCCGAAGCTCCATGAGGGCCTGGTGTTGACCCTGGTGGATGCTGGCAAGAGAACAGATGACATCCTCCAGCCGCGATGTCTCCATGACAGCGTATCCTCCACTCCCAGGTTTCGGCACCAGTGTAACAGGTTAGAGGAAAGGAGAATGCGGGAAATCCAACTCAGTTAAATGTATTAATAACATAAAACACATTTGCTTAACAGCATAACGGTTAAGCTCCACATAGAAACACTCAAACGCTCTGGGAATGGATGCGGCCAACACACACGACTTGCCAGCTGGATTCTCTCTCACACTCATGTGTGGCCCCCTTTTTATTTCCCCCGTCTCTCACTGCGAACATAGAAACAGAAATGACCAGCAATTCTTCTCAGGTGAAAACCCTCACTCCTCTCCTCTCCCCAGATGAAGGCTCGACCATATCCTCGCCTCCACATCCTATTTTAAAACCTACAATATTATTTAATATTATTATATTATAATATTATTTAATTTATATTTAAAATACTTAAAATGTATGTAATCAGTGATTACATACTCGACCATATCCTTGCCTCCACATCCTATTTTAAAACCTACAATATTATTTATTGCGGGAAAGGGTGAATCCATCTCAAAGGCGAGAACTGTTCGGCAAACTGTTTACAGTCAAATTTAACAAGCGTCATGTGTGAAAGTGGCTAATGATTTTGGAACAACACTTTACCTTACTGAATGCTTTTTTTTTTTACTAGTAGAAATTATTTTTTGGTGCGTTTAATCAACATTATGGGAGATGCTGTCAATTGAGCTTAACTTGCATCGAACCTTAAACATTCATTTGATTAAATTCACATTAAACAACCTAAATGTATTCAAAAGAGAAATTTTATTTATTTCAGTTTTCTGTTAATTTAGTGCTGTTAAGAATAGAAAAGAAAACTGTTGTCATGAAAATACAGAAAAGACTTGTGCGACAGATGTGACTCATTGTTTCGGCAGTGTCTGCAGATTTAGTGCTGAAGTTGATTATTCGACAATTAATAAGCTTTAATTATTAACAATTAATCGATCATCCATTATTAACATATATATGTTTTAGTTTTGGATAACTGACTATAAATTGTTGTTTCTAGATATTATTGATCCTGCTGTGCTCCGACCAGGACGCTTGGACAAAACTCTCTATGTGGGTTTACCCCCACCTGCAGACAGACACGCCATATTAGTTACTATTACTAAGGTAAACCTCCTCATAACATGATTAAGACTAACAAACCCTTTTGATGGTATGTTATGGAAGTAAAACTGTTATAAATAATAACTGACAGAGAATCTGTTGATTTAACTTGAATTATTTTGTCACAGAATGGCAATAAACCCCGTCTTGATTCAGATGTCAATCTAGAGGAAATTGCACATGATGCACGCTGTGACAGTTTTACGTAAGTTTTAATTTGTTGGTAGATTGCTCTGGTTAATAAACACACATATACATATATATATATATATATATATATATATATATATATATATATATATCATACTTTTATAAATATACTATTGTTTAGGGGTTGGTAAAAATTTTATTTTTCCGATGCAATGCGATCTTCATTTGAATGATCTCGAAATCAATCCTTAAATCCCAAAATTGATCTTTCACTCAATACTACAATGAGAGGAAATCACTCGCATTTGCAACCAAATTTCGTGCTATGCGACTAAAGTGAATATATATTTTTTCTCTCACCAGTAATTGTGTAGTTTAGTCATGAATTGTTCAGCAGGAAGATCCTTTCACAGCATGTTGAGTAAAAGTTGTTCCGTGGAATGTTTTCAAGATCCACGCGACCCATTTGTCATTAAATAATGTCATTAAATAATGCCTTTCTGTTCTTTACAGTCAGTTGTTGATCAAAAATAACTACAAAAAAACATCTACTTCTAATCATGCATCGTACAGATGAGGGAAAGCCATTCAAGTCCTCTGTAGTTAACTTGCGCTCATTTAAAGGCGTTGGATACAGAAATGCCATTTTTTGTTTAAGTGACAGTAACGGTTTTTGCACGTGTTCAACAAATCAATTTCAAAACTTGTAAATAGTACAATTATGCAATTTAACAATATATATATGAGATATAATATTTATTGATTAAATGCATTTATTTGTTCATTTTTAAAAAGCCAAAATGTGATCAAAATGATGAAAAGTAATAAAATGTAATTAGTTAAATTAATATTTTCCCAGTGAACCTAGTTAAAAGGTCCCCTGTATAATTAACAGCTGGGAGAGAATTTTATATGTAAGCAAAAAGGCCATTATAACTGAAATAAACCCATATGAATCGATATTGAATCCGAATCAAGAGCTTGCGCATCAGAATCGAATTGAATCTGGAAATCTGTACCCAGCCCTACTCTTGTGCATTGTAAGTGCATTCTAATTAACAATACATTTCTGTTAATGCTACAAATGTACAGTATATGTAGAAATGAACATTAACAAGATTAAAAAAAGCATTTTCTGTTCATGTTAACATGCACATTGTGAAGTGTTTCCGGGTCATTGTTGGGTTGTGTGTTTTAGAGGTGCAGATCTGTCAGCGCTGGTGCGAGAGGCGTGTGTGAACGCTCTGAGAGTTCATCTGAGCACTCAACCATCACAAACACACACAGGTAACACACACACACACACACATAGTGTAACACAGGACTATACATCATGATCTGGTCTGACAAACATGCATTAAAGACCCTGTTTACACCTGTTTGCTTAAATGGGTCTCCAGTGACCACTTGTTTTCAGATTTAGAGGGAGGTTCTCTGAATGCATGATGACATGGTAAAAAGTAAAAAAAGAAAAGCGTGAACAAACTGTCGCAGTGTTTCTCGCAGATACAGCGAAAATTTTCGCTGCCGTTCGGGACACATAGCATATACACCTCAAATACGATGTGGTCTCATACGATTTTGACCAACTCAGTAAGTGCTTTTTGTGATCCGATCACAAAATGTTGACCACTTGTGATCAGATTACCCGAAACGCAATCTTAATAAACAGGGAACTCAAAGAAACACATTTCTTCTGTCACAGAGCCAGTGGAAGACATTAGGGTGAGCAGAGTTCACTTTGAAGATGCTTTTAAGAAGGTGCGGCCATCTGTGTCCAAGAAGGTGAGTGACAAGAACAAGAGAATTTAAATGTGAAGAATCTGGAGGTGTTTAATTTTGGCATCAATAGCCCTATTCGGACGGGATTCATTTTCTAACGACATTTGAGTTACAATTATAACCCGACGTCTGAGATTTAATGTACTGGTTCGGACGGGACTAAAGATCAACGTGTTTATTACAGGTGGGAGTGTCTGTTTTCTAGATGTGGGTGGTACAGAAGGTTAAACATAATTTAGGTTATAAAATTAACGTATCTTTAATATTTTCAGTTTAAATAAATTTTAAACCCAATGAAATAAATATATTAAATATCTTTACCAGACGCTTATATTACAGTGGCCAGTCATAGCAGTTTCCGCAATTTGGTTCTCCTTGTTGATTTTATTATATTTTCGTCGGATGGCAAAAGATCTACATCCAAATTCGAAAGTCACGCAGCAGACTGGCGTTCACAGTGCATACAAGCATGATCTTAACGGTAGTTCATTCAGATGAAAAAGCATAAGGTGAAGCGTTGTGAAAATTCCATATCAGCAATCACTGACTTTTGCATTCGGACAGGATTGTTAAAGGACCCTTGTATGGGCTGAAATATGTGCCACCAGAAACTGAATTTGAACCATTTATATTTGAATTTGAATGGCTAAACTTGAATAATTGCATTGAAAAACTGAATTTGAATCACATCATTTGAAATTGTATTGTTTAATTAAAATTGAATTTATTCAAAAACTGAATCTGAATTGTATCATTTGAAATTGAATTTATTCGTTTGGAACTGAAGTCCAATAAAATTTGATCCTCACTGAAAATTAAACTCTCTATATATCTTCACATTCACTTCTCACAATTCAGATTCAGTTCTCAAATTCAATTTCAAGTTACTGAGACAGACATCCGGGTAGTTGGAGGATGAAGGAAGAGCAATCGAGCGCAGATCGATAGATAGCGTTCATTGGCGCACAGGACTCCTCTTGGGCCAATCAGCACCAATGTTTTGGAGCACAGTACGTTACCCGCCATGAAACTATGGAATTACGATTGTGTCAATAATAATGAATGTAACTTTATAAAACTGAACGTAACTTTTTCAGAAACTATGAAAAATATTCCATTACAAAAGAAGAAAAACACAATTAAAATGAAAAAAAAAATGAACTCAGTCGCATCGAATTTAACAGGCTCTTCAAATATGCTTCATTTTTTGTTAATGTTTTTCAAAGATTCGTTTTCGCAAATCGTGGATTCTGAATACATTGCCACAGATTTACGCTTACGCTTCGCAGTTTTTCGTTTGCTGTTTTGAGACAAACCTCTCGTGGGGGTGGGCTTAACAGTGATCTACTCTGATTGGATAGTGAGCTTTTGATGGACAGGTGCTCTCTGACCCGGATGTACAGACGTCACTCAGTGGCGCGCATATTGGAAAGCTCTCGCGGTGATTTGTAGTTATGCAATACGTCGTGCTTTGTTGTATTACTTACTAACAATATGTAAATAATATTTGACCTATAATTATATAATTTAATATTATATGAGACCTTCGATCGTCTAATAATCGTCTTCGATCAGTCTGTAAAGATGAGCTTTCAGGAGAGACATGGAGCGGCATCATCTTCCTCTTATTTATTTAATATATATATATATATATATATGTTTTTTTAATGCAAAGAACAGGAACATACAAAAGAGAAAGCATACGTACATCACATAATATCAACCAAAACAATAAAGAAGACAAAAATAAATAGAAAAAATAATAATAATAAAAAAAAAAGATAATAATAATAATGTATATAACAATAAAAGAAGAGGTAGGGCATTACATCACACAAAAATGTTCACATGAAGAGATCAAATGCAGTGCAGATTCTAACAGTCCTTATGGCTTTCTTATTAGTAGATACTGAAATCAAATTTAGATAATTTTCTATTTCTTTTAAGAAGACAGAGAAGATAGGTTTACAGTTTAAAAATTTGCATTTGTGAATATAGAATTTGCTTAAGAAAATAATTAAATTAATAACAAAACAGACATTTTCGTTTGTGGGGTCTGAATCAAAATACCCAAATATAATGTTTCTAATATGTATTGAGAAGCCTGGCAAAATCTTACACTTGATAAAAACATCAATTTCATTCCAGAGCTTCTGAGTGTAATGACACGACCAAAATAAATGAACCACTGTTTCATCAGAATTCACACAAAAAGAGCATGTTAGCTCAATGTCAGATTTAAATCTTTGTATAAATTTCTTAACAGGATAGAACCTGTGTATCAACTTAAAGGAAATTTCATTCACTTTATTTGTGAGAATGAATTTCTGCTGTAAAGACCAGATTTTTTCCAATTAAGGTTACCAAACAAATTATTCCAAAAGGAAATAACAGGTGGAACAGAAATCAAATCCTTAAGAAATAAAGATCTTATAGTTTTTAGCTTTCGACTCTGAAAAACAGATTTGACCAACAGAAGTATCACAAGGTTTAGGAAAGGATGCAGTAGATACTGGTGTGAAGTAATTACGGTTTTTAAAAAGCATACATAAACCAGAGGGAATAGCACCCATTACTGTAGCAAATTCTTTTGGGGTTACTGGTATTTGGTATTCAGAAAGAAATTCTGAATATCTGAATAAAAGACCTTGCTTATTAAACAAATGCTCCACTCCTCCTCCTCTTGTCCTTCAAGGCAGCTTGAAGTAAGTTCGTGTTACTGAAGTAACCAATAACATCGATACAATTTTCTAATTTTACAGAAAACACTCTAAATTTCAACACAGTGGTGGAATATTGCATATATTTTATTATATTTATTCACAATGTTTTGATAAACACATATAAAATATCATATTTGTATATATTTTTTAATAATTTTTTTATTGTCATTCACAAGTTTGCAATGCACTGATGTCATGTCATGATGTTATGTAGTTTGATTGTTTGCTCTTTTGCACAGTTATTATATTCAAGGACGTGTCAATGTAGACAGTGCAGATATCAAACTGGTCTTCATTCTACAGCAAGGCAGAAATCTTGGTGCAGATGCTGCATCTGCAGCTGTACATAACAACCTTGAAATTCTTAACCAGTCGCTCGGGAATACCAGCACAAGGCAGGGTCAGCAGCAGTCCGTTCAGCAGTCGGGGCAGAGTCAAACAGTGGACCAAGATATGGCCAGGTTTCAGTTTTGCAGTCATGACAATGACAAAACAGCAACATTTTATTTAGCATGCATTTACAATACAACAATAAATTTGCAAAATAAAGCCAGAACTGTTGCACACTGTAACGTTACATGAATAAAAGTTTTATCGATGTTATTGGTTACTTCAGTAACACGAACTTACTTCAAGCTGCCTTGAAGGACAAGAGGAGGAAGATGATGCCGCTCCGTGTCTCTCCTGAGAGCTCATCTTTACAGACTGATCGAAGACGATTATTAGACGATCGAAGGTCTCATATAATATTAAATTATATAATTATAGGTCAAATATTATTTACATATTGTTAGTAAGTAATACAACAAAGCACGACGTATTGCATAACTACAAATCACCGCGAGAGCTTTCTAATATGCGCGCCACTGAGTGACGTCTGTACATCCGGGTCAGAGAGCACCTGTCCATCAAAAGCTCACTATCCAATCAGAGTAGATCACTGTTAAGCCCACCCCCACGAGAGGTTTGTCTCAAAACAGCAAACGAAAAACTGCGAAGCGTAAGCGTAAATCTGTGGCAATGTATTCAGAATCCACGATTTGCGAAAACGAATCTTTGAAAAACATTAACAAAAAATGAAGCATATTTGAAGAGCCTGTTAAATTCGTGCGACTGAGTTCATTTTTTTTTTTCATTTTATATGTTTTTTCTTCTTTTGTAATGGAATATTTTTGATAGTTTCTGAAAAAGTTACGTTCAGTTTTATAAAGTTACATTCATTATTATTGACACAATCGTAATTCCATAATTTCATGGCAGGTAACGTACTGTGCTCCAAAACATTGGTGCTGATTGGCCCAAGAGGAGTCCTGTGCGCCAATGAACGCTATCTATCGATCTGCGCTCGATTGCTCTTCCTTCATCCTCCAACTACCCGGATGTCTGTCTCAGTAACTTGAAATTGAATTTGAGAACTGAATCTGAATTGTGAGAAGTGAATGTGAAGATATATAGAGAGTTTAATTTTCAGTGAGGATCAAATTTTATTGGACTTCAGTTCCAAACGAATAAATTCAATTTCAAATGATACAATTCAGATTCAGTTTTTGAATAAATTCAATTTTAATTAAACAATACAATTTCAAATGATGTGATTCAAATTCAGTTTTTCAATGCAATTATTCAAGTTTAGCCATTCAAATTCAAATATAAATGGTTCAAATTCAGTTTCTGGTGGCACATAATTCAGCCCATACCCTTGAGTTTGCCGAAAAACAGTAGGTCACAGACTTGTCAGATTCGGATGGGATAAAAATCACAAAGTGCGTCTGTTAAACACAAATTTCTTCCTCCTCAGGGAAAACTAGTCCAGTCCGAATAGGGCTAATGTGAATGTTTATGTATGGTTTCATTCTTAGTCACTGGAAGAGAGGAAAAAGTGGCCTAAAAGAAAAGTGTAGATGATTTGAAGTTATCTCGCGTTTAGTTCAGTGTTTCCATTAGCTGGTAAATTAAGTTTTTTGACCATTAAAAAATGGGCAATACTGGCAAAAGTATCCTGCATCATTCCCGTCTCTATCATGCTATGGAGAGAGGCTTTTCACTGTAGAGCTCTGTTAAAACAGCCTTGCCTAGCCAGTCTTCTGGCGGAGGTCACAAGGCTTAAAGGTTTAGTTCACCCATAAATGAAAATTATTTGATAATTTACTCACCATCATGCCATCCTAGATGTGTATGACTTTCTTTAGAACACAAATGAAGATTTTTAGAAGAATATTTCAGCTCTGTAGGTCCATACAATGCAAGTGAATGGGTGCCAAAATTTTGAAGCTCCAAAATGCACATAAGGGCATCATACTGGATATCATTGGCTCTGTATCTGTACTCTGCACAATAACAATAAAGTTAAATTTAATCTAAAAGTACTTCAGATGACTCTCATAGGTGTGGGTGAAAAACAGATAAATATTTAAGTAATTTTTCATTCACTTTCACCATCTCATTCTGTTTTTAGTAATTCTTCATGGATTTCACCCCTAAAAATGACTTGTTTATTGAAATATTTATATTGTTCTGATTCTCACCCACACCTATCATATCGTGTCTGAACACATGGATTTAACCACTGGAGTCTTATGGATTACTTTTATGCTGCTTTTATATGAATTTTGGAGCTTTAGTTATTAACAATTTTTTTATTGATTCCATGTAGCAAATCAAATAAGCATAACTGAAAATGCTAAATCAAAAAACATGAAATCATAACTTCCACCCAAACACAAACAAGAACTTCAGTGGTCAAAAGCCAACTGACAAAGACACACAAATAGACAATAAAACAGCATAAAAGATTTAGAGACATAAAAAAAACACTAGTCTTGCTCTCCACTGACCATCCCCGAGAGCCCAACAAAAAGGCCAGATAGCCGCCCCACTTCCTGATGTATATATCCAGGTTGCCCATTCTTCTATATACCATCTCCTCAAACGCTGCCACCCTGCCCAACTCAATACACCAATAATGAAATGTAGGCACACCAGACGACCTCCATCCAATGAGGATAACCCGCCTGCCAATCATCACGTCGGTCACTCTCCATATATCCATCACCCACATTCAGGACTGCCCCATCGCCCAAAACACAGTCTGGGGCAAAAAGAAAACCGAATGTCCACCACTTCACACACAAAGCTCTGAATCCTCAACAAAAACTCTTGGATCTTAACACATCCCCAAAAAACATGGGTTGTGTCCCCGTCTTCTGATTGGCATCGCAAGTAGGTGGGTGTGTCTTTAAGACCAAGACTATAAAATCTAGAGGGGGTCCAATAGAATCAATGCAAAATATTAAATTGCATAAGGCTCACCCTTGCATCTCTAGATGCAGACTTGAAGCTTTTTAGAATCCTTGCCTACACTCCCTCCTCCAATACCAAGTTTAAATCTTTCTCCCATAATCTCTTGATATAAGTTAAAGCTCCATCCTCCAGACTCTGAATTAGCAGGGAGTAATACACCGATGCCTAATGACTTTTTCCAAAAGCAGTAATCACCACTTCCAGATTATCTGCCACTTTAGGTTGGTGTATAATACTCCCATAAATAGTACAGAGCAGGTGGCACAGCTGTAAATACCTTAAGAACTGAAATCTGTGAATCCTAAAATGTTAAACCATATTTTCAACAGATCTCAGCACTCCACTCTCATATACATCACAGAGCATCTTAACCTCCCTCACAATCCCCTCGGTCCAGCAGAAAGGGGACTTATATGTAATTTTGGGCACCACCTGCTCCGCCATACATTTTATATTTACATATTTTATGTTTAATAGAAAGGTTTTGCAATGGCAAAATAGGGGCAAGAAATTTCTGTTCAATACAAAATCAGGGAGGGGCTCTCTCAGGTGGAAGCGACCAATGAGCCAAATGTCTGAGACAGAATGCATAATAAAAAATAAAAAAATCTTGGGTAGGCCTAGCCCACCTTTGTCAATTGGCCTATGTAACTTACTGAAATGTAATCTGGGACGTTCACCATTCCAAATGAAGGACATCGCTATACTATCAAATTGCTTGAAATAAGGGAGGGGGACATCTACAGGGAGAGATTGTAGTAGGTAGTTGAATTTTGGAATACAATTAATTTAAATAACATTAACCTTCCCAATCATCGATAAATGTAATGAAGCCCACCTGCCCACATTGCTTAAATCTTTTTTAAGGGGTCGAAATTAACTCATAACTAAAATCACACAAATTTGCTGGGAATAAGATGCACAAATACTTAATGCCCTGTTCGGGCCACTGGAAGGTGCCCAGCTGAAAAGCCGTTACTGGGCAGTATGTTGTAGCTGAACCCTTCTATTTCTAAAATGATAATCCCATTCTACCATATCGAATGCCTTTTCAGCGTCATATGAGATGGCAGTGACTGGAGTCTGATCATTCACCACTGACCGCATGGTATTGATAAAATGCCTAATGTTATAAGAAGAGCTGCAGCCCCAAATAAACCACACCTGATCTGTATGCATAAGAGAGGTCATAAATGAATCAGTTGGACAAAAGTTTTGACTACTTTTTACGTCTAGCTGGATCAGGAAAATTAGACAGGAACTTTTATACTCGCTTGATCTTTGTCCTTTTTAAGAATCAGACTGATCCAGGCTTGTGTCATGGTTGGTGGAAGCTTTCCTTTCTTTAATGATTCCATATAAACTTCTAACAAAAGTGGAGGCAGTTCTGTAGGACCAAATCTAACTTCTAAATTCAGTGGCGAAGCCATCTGGCTCCGGAGACTTGCCTGTAGGTAAAGCCTTAATTACCTTGTCAAGTTCCTCCAAGGTTATCTCAGAATCAAGAGAATTTTGTTGCTCAGTTATCAGTTTAGGGAGATCTAATGGTTCCACCAAGTTTCTAATATTTTCATCAGCAGACGAAGACGTGGAACTATAAACATCAAGATCAAAACATCAAAATTCTTTAAAAGCATTATTAAAAATTTCACCACCAGCAGATTTCACTGAGGGAATGGTTGAAAAAGACTCTCTCCGATTTATAAATCTACCCAAAAGCTTCCCTACTTTGTCACCAGACTTAAAATATGTCTTGCCCTAAATACCAAAACTCAAAATAGTATTATTTTTCAATCGGGTCAATTCTCTGAGGCCATCAAACGACATTCAGCGCTTCAGATCGGTCTCTGTACTTTTAATATTCTCTTCCAACTCCACAAGTTCTGATGCTTTGGATTTTTTTATAAATGAGGCATACTCTATGATCCGACCCCTAAGGACCACTTTTAGTGCCTCCCAATCCATGCCCACGGAAGATACTGAGGACCAGTTGGTTTCCATATAAACAATGATTTCAGCCTGTAACATTTGTTGGAAATCAGGATTTTGCAATAGGGATACATTAAAGCATCAACTATATGGTTTCTTTTTCGCTGTTTGTGGCAACATCTATAAACTCAACAAGGTATGATCTGAGACAAGATGTTTACAATTGAGCAATCCACAACAGATGAAATGAGGGACTTGGATAAAAAAAAATAAAAAAATCTATTTTAGAATAAATCTTAGGGACTGATAAAGAAATATGTATAGTCCATATCAGATGGGTTTAATAGTCTCCAAATATCTGCAAGACCAAGATTTTACACATCCTGAGAAGCATCAATGTTGCTCTAGGGGGCTTGCACACTTTTGCTTCACTAGGATCAAGGACTGAGTCCATCAAAAGATTAAAGTCTCCTCCCAATATTATATCATATGGGGGGCCAGCAGCTTGCAACATCCCTTCAAGATCTATAAAAAAAGCCCTGATCATCAGCGTTAGTTGCATAAATAGACAAAATCAACCTTTCCCCCTGAATTTCTGCTAAAACAATAATGACTCTTCCTAATTTATCTTTAATCTGTTTGAGACATTTGAATTGTAGATGTTCACTTATCAATGTAATAACTCCCCTGCTCTTACTTGAGCCAGCACTGAAGAAAACATGTCCACCCCTTATCTTCACAAATTTTTCAGCTTCCTGTGGGGAAAGATGCGTTTAAGAAAATAATCTTCCTTAATATTAACATTTGACATAGAGAAATGAAATTGTGTCAAATTAAATTATAAAGACCCCATTCCACATTAGTGCAACAATCAACCCCCTTACTTTCCCCAAACAGAAAAAAGAAAAACACGCACGACATCACCAACTGGCGTCCATCCCTCTAAACTCAAACAGTCCATGTACGCCTATGAGAGCCCCTGGGAAAAGACGGAATGCTCATGTCCGGTGTTTCTATATTAAAATTTGTAATACAGAATTACATAACAGAAGATAATCTATAAAACAAACTCCAGCCCATAAACAAATAAATAAAAAACGTGTAGATTCATCCACTTAATTGTCTCGAAGGTGTGTTCCTACAGAAAACAAGCTCCAGCTACTAGCGAAACAATCACAAAAAAAAAAAATGGGCCGTTCAGTTCTTCGGTCAGTCAGTCACTCCAATGTCCTACAAGAATATTACACAAAACAAACTCAAGCCACTAAGACCTGCACAAAAAGAGAAGAAAAAGGCACCCACTTTTCCTTAAAACAAGATCTTTATTGGATTGTCTCAGAAATTTGGCCAGAATTGATGTCTTCCTGTCTCCCTCGTCTCCCTTCTCAGAGCCGGATCTCTGTGAGCTTGCTGAATTTACAGCTTATGGCCTTTTATGTCGAGCAGACTTGAGAAGAGCCCGTCTAGGAATTTTACTGTAGCTCGGCCTTCTTCATGCTCAGGAATTCCAACAATTCAGACTTTGTTTCGCCGGCTACAATTCTCAAGGTCTTCCAATTTTTCCAAATCTTCCTTGGTTGCTAGCGGATTAGCAGCTAATTCTCTCTCCGAAGACTCCAGATAATCAATCGGTCTCTCGACATCTGATCATCTTGTAACCAACTCATCCATAGAGAATTTCATCTCTATGGAAGTGATCGATCAACGTATTACAGCAAGATCCTCCAAGTCCGCTACGACTTTCGCCCAGCCTTGCCATCACATTCAACAATTCACTCCGGATTTCTTTCAGTTCACCATCCAAATTGAGTCCGGGACTTTCGGCCTGCTGCCGAGGGCAATCAGCTTGAGCACGTAAGTGTCTTTTAATATCTCCAGAGCCCGAGGGTTTTTAATTGATTGACATATTGTCTTCTACAAACCGTTAAGAATCAGAGCTCGCTACTCACTCGTCAGCTCCGTGTCACGTGACTCGTGGATTTTGGAGCTTAAAAATTTGGCACCCATTCACTTGCATTGTATGGACCTACGGAGTTGAAATATTCTTCTAAAAATCTTTATTTGTGTTCAGCAGAAGAAAGTAAGTCATACACATCTGGGATGCCGGGAGGGTGAGTAAATCATGAGAGGTCATGAGATAAATTTTTGGGTGAACTATCCCTTTTAAGCCAGCGTCACACTAGCCGACTCCAAACAACTTTATTTTATCCAAGGGTTACACACTTACTGTCTGTTTTACTAAGATCTTTTACTAAGATCTGTCTTCAATCGGAGGTATGACACATGCCTATATAGAATGGTGGAGGAGTTACAGACATAGAGATACTCTCTCCGATTCCCTGCCATGTGGAGCTTGCCAAAATAAAAGGAGTAGAATGTGTTTCATGCACACAGGCACAGATCTGGCCAAGGTTACAAAAAAATTTCTGCTGCCCTTAAAGTTCATAAGAGCACAGTGGCCTCCATAATCCTTAAATGGAAGACATTTGGGACGACCAGAACCCTTCCTAGAGCTGGCCGTCCGGCCAAACTGAGCTATCTGGGGAGAAGAGCCTTGGTGAGAGAGGTAAAGAAGAACCCAAAGATCACTGTGGCTGAGCTCCAGAGATGCAGTCGGGAGATGGGAGAAAGTTGTAGTAAGTCAACCATAACTGCAGCCATCCACCAGTCGGGGCTTTATGGCAGAGTGGCCCGACGGAAGCCTCTCCTCAGTGCAAGACACATGAAAGCCCGCATGGAGTTTGCTAAAATACACCTGAAGGACTCCCAAGATGGTGATAAATAAGATTCTCTGGTCTGATGAGACCAAGATAGAACTTTTTGGCCTTAATTCTAAGCGGTATGTGTGGAGAAAACCAGGCACTGCTCATCACCTGTCCAATACAGTCTCAACAGTGAAGCATGGTGGTGGCAGCATCATGCTGTGGGGGTGTTTTTCAGCTGCAGGGACAGGACAACTGATTGCAATCGAGGGAAAGATGAATGCGGCCAAGTACAGGGATATCCTGGACGAAAACCTTCTCCAGAGTGCTCTGGACCTCAGACTGGGTCGAAGGTTCACCTTCCAACAAGACAATGACCCTAAGCACACCTCTAAAATAACGAAGGAGTGGCTTCACGACTTAAACCCCATTGAGACCTGAAAATGGCTGTCCACCAACGTTTATCATCCAACCTGACAGAACTGGAGAGGATCTGCAAGGAGGAATGGCAGAGGATACCCAAATCCAGATGTGAAAAACTTGTTGCATCTTTCCCAAAAAGACTCATGGCTGTATTAGATCAAAAGGGTGCTTCTACTAAATACTGAACAAAGGGTCTGAATACGTAGGACCATGTGATATTTCAGTTTTTCTTTTTTAATAAATGTGCAAAAATGTCAACAATTCTGTGTTTTTCTGTCAATATGGGGTGCTGTGTGTACAATAATGAGGAAAAAAAATGAACTTAAATGATTTTAGCAAATGGCTGCAATATAACAGAGTGAAAAATGTAAAGGGGTCTGAATACTTTCCGTACCCGCAGTATACTTTGATAATAACTGAAAATAGGTGGAAATATAGAACGCAGCAAGGCGTTTAGTGAACCTGTTTAGAGGTACCCTATCTATCCATATCTAGATAGGATCTAAAGTTAATGTTGAAGGGAACGTTAGTGTTTCACAAAATGGTAAGTGTGGATAGCTAGATGCCAGATAGTTCCCAGCTTGTTTGTGTGGTACTGCAAGGGCCATCCACTACTCATCAGCCTCTACATTAATTCATTATATAGATGAAATGCAGGCTCAGAGAGGAAGCCAGTCAGGCCCTGGGACCCTTGGGGCTGGGAAAGCAGAGCAGGTGCAGCAGAATAAGGCCAGGTTAGGAAATCAAGTGTACATCAAATATAATATTATTACAGGAATATCTCTGAAATGTTTGATTCTGATTTGTCAGTTACAACATTATATGACCGATAATGATCGTCGTCAGCAAGGCTTTATAATGATGCGCATCCGGCCCTTCTTTCATGTCTCTTATCACACTTCAGATGGACGCGCTCTTGTTTTATTCAAACGCAGCTAGTGTCATCTTGCCTCTCATATATATATATGTATGTGTGTGTGTGTGTGTGTGTATGCACAAAACATCTTACAGCTACAAGAAATTGAGGAATTTAGAAAGAAACCATAACCTCTTTACTGTCTGCAACATCCTTCCTACTTTCTGTCTGTTCTCGTCCAACAACAGCCAATCACGAGAGATTCGAAGAGATGCAGCCAATCAGTACAGTATTTGGTCAGCAGCCAATAGCATTTGTTAACAAAAAAGGATTGGGTCCCACCCTGAGTGTCAAAACCGACTTGTGTGCAGAAAATAACTTGCGCGTGTGCAGAAAATAACTTGCGCGTGTGTACAGATCTGCGCGCGCGTGCGTGCAGAAAATAACTTGCGCGTGTGTGGGACTTGTTAATTTGTGTGCACAATCATATTTTTTGTGATTTGCAAGTTCTGCAGGTACGTGCAAGCTGTGTCATGGTGCTCACACTGTTGAAATTCACTTGCACGCTGTATTTTTGCGCTTGCGCTGTTTTGTCCAATATTAAACGCCATATACCACCTGTTTACTCCAGAGGGCAGTAAGTGAAATTTCAGATGTGTGAACAACACACAGTTTATACATTGAAGAAAACAACACAGATATGCGTTACTAAGGGATCTCAATATGTGTTTAAAGATTGAGTATTAAACTATATTTAACTTGACACAGTGACCTAAACATTTTATTTTTATGACGCAACACACCCGAGACGCTACACAAGCATGTCTGACGCAGGTCGTATGGTAGGGTGACCACCTGTCGCAGTCCTGAAATTGGAAGCTTTGTCCCGCGTCCCGCAAGTCTTAAGCAATGTTCCTCATTTAAATTTTGTCTGTATAATTTTTTTATCTTTATTATTGTTTCGGCATCATTTTATTTCATCGTACTTTAATTACAAAATCACTATTAAAAAAAGTTAATAAGAAAACACTGAACATGCGCAACGCAGCCTTTTTTTCTTGCCAGAGCTTGAAAACACTGGAAAACATTTTTTTGGGAGAGTTTTCTTGAGAAGAAAAATTGTCTTGGTTCGTATAATAAATAATTGGAGAAAATATATACATGGTTAAAACCAGTTACAGGTGACCCTAAAAAAGGACAGTGCAGGGTATGCCTCCAAAGTTTCACAGACAGCTCTGCTGAAGCAGTTCAGTGCCCCAAACATGACAGCTCTGAAATCTTTGGCTTTGAGCATTCCTGTCACCAACGCATTCGTGAAGAGGGTGTTTTCACTGATGACCGCTGCGTGGACAGAGACAAGGAACTGAGCATCTGTGGACCTTATCAAAAGTGAACTCCTGGTGAAAGTGAACACCTACACCTGCCAGGAGTTCTACAGTCATAATGAATGAGAAGGCCCTACTCGAAGCAGCCAGATCAGACAAAAATATTTTATTCAAGATGCACTAAATCCGGTAAGAACGCATTTAATCTTTCAAGTCTTTAATAATGGAATTGATGTGCTTATTTGGAAATGTGCTTTTTAACGATTAGATTATTATTTTCACTTCATTATATTTACATTGAGTAGGTCTGAGCTGTTAAAATGAGTTTGTATCGTAGACCTTATGCCAAACTGAGTGACGTTCACAGCGCCGTCATTAACATTTAACCTCACTGCAAAAATACATCTAATATAAAATCAATATTTATTCACCTAGTACAATTATAGTAAGTTATCTCTCCCTCGTGTCCCACATTGTTCCGCAAAATCAGGTCTGTTGACCTGCAACAGAGCAATAGCCAGGTGGTCACCCTATCGTATGGTCTTTACCTCACAAATATTTAATTACCGGTTAAGGAGGTGTCCTTTAAACTGTTACACCATTTTTACCCAGTCAGTCTTTATTTAAGAAACATGCTCCCTGAAATAGATCCACTTTGCTCCTTCTGTAATGGTGTAGATGAATCTGCCCCTCACTTTTTTTGGGAATGTGCCCACGCAGTAGTATTTTGGAGAATTTTTTTAATATATATTATTTTAAATACTCTTTGTACCTTCAAAGCATTGAAAAGCATTGCACTATGTAATGAATATAATGTCTTGGCATTATTGTAAAATATATCTGTAGTATTGTGTACCATGTATACCCCTGGCTTATAAATTGACAAGCTTAAACAAGCCCTCATAATAAACCTCCAACTGATTGCCAAATTCACTTGTGTAATGGATTGCTGTGAACTGTATGCCAATGATTGACTTATGATCAATAACATGGTAGTAAACAATACATTGTATTCAAAAGCCACTTTTATATTATTTTATCAATGATGAACTCTTCTGCTAGAATGTAATGCATTTTAATTATCTGAATATATGTTTTATTTTATATATATATATATATATATATATATATATATATATATATATATAATTTTTAATATTTAAAGATAACTATGTATAATTATTTCATCATTATATATTGAATTATTGTTATATGAGGGGCTTTCTCAGCAAATATTTGTATATGCGATTAATCACGATTAATTAATCGGGAAAAATTTAATTCGATTAAAAAATTTGATCAATTGACCGCCCTAAAATAAACATTTCACATTAAACAGTAATTTCATATCTACATCTGCCGCTATCAGTCTTGGGATTTTGTTAGTCAGAAAAACTTTCATTTAGAACATGACTTATTGGTCTAGTGGTCTAGTAAAATGCAATAAATGATGCTGGGAGACTAGAGTAGTGTAAACACAGACACTTATTGACAGTCCGTACCAGAGCACAGATGACTGAGATGGCACAGCTCACAAACACCCTTCTCCCATAGCATAACCTACCCATGGAACAGTTTATATAGGAAGGAAGCCGATGCGCCCCAATTAACAATCGGAAACACAGACACATTTATTTGACAGTCTGTGCTAGAGCACTGATGACCGAGATGGCACAGCTCACGAACACCCTTCTCCCATCGCATAACCCAGTCATGGAACAGTTTATATAGGAAGGAAGTCACATGACACCAGGTGAGGATCGGACGTAGTGACTCTCCTCAATCCTGGTGTGGAGGACAAATCTCAGTTGCCTCCGTGTCTGAGACAGTCAATCTGTGCATCTTATCACGTGGTATGTTGAGTGCATTACTGCGGAGGCTTCACGCTTTTCTCCGCGGCATCCACGCACAACTCACCACACGCCCCACCAAGAGCGAGAACCACATTATAGCAACCACGAGGAGGTTACCCCACGTGACTCTACCCTTCCTAGCAACCAGGCCAATTTGGTGGAGTCATTCAGCGTGCCCTGGATTCGAACTTGTGACTCCAGCGCTGGTAGTCAGCATCTTTAATCGCTGAGCTACCCAGGCCCCGCACTTTGCTAATTTGAATACATTTAATGACATAAACCAGAGCGATTGGATACATTCTATGCCATAACTGTCCTAGAAGGACAACATGTCAAAGAATTCAAAATCCTCGGGCTCTGGAGACATTAAATGACACTTATGTGCTCAAGCTGACACCCCCAATCAGGCCGCAAGCCTGAGCGTTAATTTGGTTGGGGAGATGCAGGAAATGCAGCGAGAGATGCTGAACATGTCGGCAATGCTGAGACTTGTCTGACTTGGAGGATCTTGCTGTGATATGTCGATCAATCACTGCCATGGAGGCAAAGTTCACTGATGTGGTTACAAGAGTG
Source organism: Xyrauchen texanus (assembly GCF_025860055.1). Classification (NCBI taxonomy): domain Eukaryota; kingdom Metazoa; phylum Chordata; class Actinopteri; order Cypriniformes; family Catostomidae; genus Xyrauchen; species Xyrauchen texanus. The sequence goes on from NC_068299.1 coordinate 41,233,563, forward strand.
GAGGATGTTGAGAAATGGATCGATTATCTGGAGTAATTGGAGAGGGAATTATCTACTAATCCGCTAGCGACCAAGGTGGCTTTGGAGCATGTCTGGGTGAAGTTTGAGAACGTGGAGAACTGTAGCTGTCGGAATAACGTCCATATTATTGGATTCTCTGAGGGAGCAGAGGAACAGGATTTGGTGAAATTCCTAGATGGGCTCTTTCCGAATCTGCTCGACATAGCAGGCCATAAGCTGGAAATCGAGCGTGCTTACAGGGCCCCTGCTCAGCTGAGGGAGACAGACCCCAATCAATTCTGCCCAAATTTCTGAGATCATCATAAAGATCTTGTGTTACGCGAGACGTGGAGTAAAGGAATTTTCTTGTTCCCAGACTTTGCGAATTCAACGAGAGAAATGGGATCGATTCAAGAAATGCAAGAAACTCTTACATCAACGAAAGGTCACTTTTGCATTCATATTCCTGACCAAATTTAAAATAGATGCTAAGGATGGCCGTAAAGCATTCAAATGCCCACAACTAGCGATGTCCTTCATAAAGTCACCGGAGTGAGAAAGTCATCTTGTTGTATTAAACATCTACAATTCAAATGTCAAATGGAAGTGTCATTATTGTTTTAGCTGAAATTCAGGGGCAAAGTCTTATTTTGGCTAATATTTATGCACGTTGATGATCAGGGCTTTTGTATACATCTTAAAGGGATGTTGCAAACCGCTGGTACCCCTCATGATATAATATTGTGTGGATACTTAAATCTTTTGATGGACTCAGTCCTTGATCATAGTGAAGCAAAAGTGTGTATTTTACAGGATGCGTAAAAATCTTGGTCTTACATATATTTGGAGACTTCTGAACCCCTCTGTGAGGAACGATAAAATGTTTTCATCAGTCCATAATATTTACTCTAAAATAGATTTCTCTCTCTCTCTCTCTCTCTCTCTCTCTCATACATACACCTTAGCCAAATACATTTAAACTCCTTTTTTCACAATTCCTGACATTTAATTGTAGAAAACATTCCCTGTCATAGGTCAGTTAGGATCACTACTTTATTTTAAGAATGTGAAATATTTGAATAATAGTAGAGAGAATTATTCATTTCAGCTTTTATTTCTTTCATCACATTCCCAGTGGGTCAGAAGTTTACATACACTTAGTTAGTATTTGGTGTCATTGCCGAAGTATTTAACTTAGATCAAATTTTTAGGTTGCCTTCCACAAGCTTCTCACAATAAGGAATTTTGTCCCATTCCTCCAGACTGAACTGGTGTAACTGATTCAGGTTTGCAGACCTCCATGCTTGCACACGCTTTTTCAACTCTGCCCACAAATATTCTATCGGATTGAGGTCAGGGCTTTGTGATGGCCACTCCAATACCTTGACTTTGTTGTCCTTCAGCCGTTTTGCCTCAACTTTGGAGGTATGCCATTGTCCATTTGGAAGACTACTTTTTGACTGAGCTTTAACTTTCTGGCTGATGTCTTGAGATGTTGCTTCAATACATCATACTCATGATGGCATACTCATGATGCCATCCATGTTGTCAAGTGCACCAGTCCCTCCTGCAGCAAAGCACTCCCACAACATGATGCTGCCACCCCCATGCTTCACGGTTGGGATGGTGTTCTTTGGCTTGCAATCCTCACCCTTTTTCCTCCAGACATAATGATGATGGTCATTATGGTCAAACTGTTAATTTTGTTTTATCAGGCCAGAGGACATTTCTCCAAAAAGTAAAATCTTGGTCCCATGTGCACTTGCAAACTGTAGTCTGGCTTTTTATGGCAGTTTTGGAGCTGTGGCTTCTTCCTTGCCGAGCAGCCTTTCAGGTTATTTCGATGTATGACTCGAGGTCCTTTGCTGTTGTTCTGGGATTGATTTGCACTTTTCACACCAAACTAAGTTAATCTCTAGGAGACAGAATGCATCTCCTTCCTGAGCGGTATGGTGGCTGCGTGGTCCCATGGTGTTTATACTTGCGTACTATTGTTTGTACAGATGAACGTGGTACCTTCAGGTGTTTGGAAATTGCTCCCAAGGATGATCCAGACTGGTTGAGGTCCACAATTCTTTTTTTCTGAGGTATTGGCTGATTTCTTTAGATTTTCTCATGATGTCAAGCAAAGAGGCACAGAGTTTGAAGGTAGGCCTTAAAATACATCCACAGGTACACCTCCAATTCAGTACACCTCCTGTCAGAAGCTAATTGTCTAAAGGCTTGACATAATTTTCTGGAATTTTCCAAGCTGCTTAAAGGCACAGTTAACTTAGTATGTAAACTTCTGACCCACAGGAATGGTGATATAGTCAATTAAAAGTGAAACAATCTGTCTCTAAACAATTGTTGGAAAAATTACTTGTGTCACAAAGTAGATGTCCTAAACAACTTGCCAAAACTATAATTTGCTAAAATGAAATCTGTAGAGTGGATAAAAAATTTGTTTTAATGACTTAAATCTAAGTGTATGTACATTTCTGACTTCAATTGTACATATCAGTCTGGCTTCAGACCCTTGCAGAGCACTGAATCTGCATTGTTGAAGGTCACTAATGATATTTTTCTCTCCATGGATTCAGGTTCACCTGTTGTCATAGTTTTATTTGACCTCAGTGCCACGTTTGACACTATCGCCCATCATTTTCATCCTAAATTGCTTCAAAGATATTAAACATTGGCTGGCAAACAGTTTTTTACAATTAAACAAAAGCAAACCTCTAATCTTAGGTTCCTCCATGTCTTCCTTACCTGGCCTGGTTGCCCAGTTAGGTCCTCTGTCAAGGGTAGTTTTTTCCACCTGAGATCTATAGCTAAATTTAAACATTTTCTTTCCAGCATAGACCTTGAAATTGTCTTACAACAGTCTAAACTTGATGAAATTAGTAACACATTGTACACTGGTCTCCCACAAACTGCGTTATCTCACCTACAGCTGGTTCAAAACGTGGCATACCAGGCTGTAGATTTATGTCTACAAGGCACTGTCTGGTCTTGCGCCCCCAATTTATCAGTGACCTTCTCCTCCCTTATTCCCCCGCATGAGCACTCAGTTCTGATCAACTTCTTTTGAGGGTTCCTCGTTGTCGCTATAGATCTAAGGGCGATCGTGCCTTTTCTGTGGTAGGTCCTAAACTCCTTTCCATGTGAGGTCAGCTTCTTCATTAGCCATTTTTAAATCTTCTTTATTATTTTGAATAGGTCCTTGAATAGGCTGAAATAGGTAAATACATGATGCTGTATTTAAAGGTATTTATTTATTAGAGATGCACCGATTGCAATTTTCTTGGCCGATTTCGATTTCCGATCTTTTGCAAGTTGGAAATTTTCTTGGCCGATTTCGATTTTTTCCGAAGTGTGACCTGCCGATACCGATTTTTTCCGATTCAGATTTTATTTCTAAGAACTATTATTGACCTGATTTTCTTTCTAAGAACTATTATTGACCACATATACAAACAAAATTCAATTCAATTCAATTCAATTTTATTTGTATAGCGCCTTTCACAACACACATCGTTTCAAAGCAGCTTCACAGAACATCAGCATTAACAGACGACAAAAACTGCAACGTCCATAAAGTCGATTAATCATCATTGTGTAATTTAGACAAAATTTGATTTTAATGGTTTAAAAATAATTAAATGATAATTATATTAACTCTTTCCCTTCCAAACACGGAATTTTCCGGGTTTTATGAAAAAAAGCTTCCCGCCAAACACGGAATTTTCCTGGTATCCGTGTTTTAGGTGGAATACGGTAAGAAAGACCCGCACGCATGTTTTGAAAGAGTACGCAACTCTTTGATCTAAGAAACAGACTGCGATCATCTTAAACGTAAAGTGGAGTTTTGAGAATGTAGCTCAAAATGTAGATAGAAATGCCTTTTTCTCAGCTTTTTGTCCGAAATGTTGTTTTTGACAAAGCCTACCTTTAATGCCTTAATGGCATTAAAAATAACAAATGAAGATAAAATAAAATCGTTTTTTATTTGCCTAAAAGCAGAGGCTCAGATCTTTATTTTGATATATAGCATCTTCATATATTCATGGAATTAAATATTCTGCGGGCCATTAAAGTTTTGCGAAAATCGTCAAAAACCCTGGCGGTGGCTGGCAACTTTTTTTTTTTAAAACGCTGGCGGGGAAAGAGTTAATAACCCCAGTGAGCAAGCCGTAGGCGACTGTGGCAAGGAACACAAAACTCCATAAGATGTAGATTAATGGAGAAAAATAACCTACCTTTCTTCAATGCTAAATTTTATTTTCATAATAAAATAAATTATTAAATGGTGTTACAATTTCCCCCAACTGCACTAAGGTACAGGATCTTCTTTCACTTAAACAACTCTCAAAATAAAGTGCTCTGTGACTAGAAAGAGGTAGAAATAACAATTAACTGCAAATGAGTTGCTTTATATAACAAATGTCATTTTCCACTATTTTTATAAATGGACCTTTTTCTCTTTATTAGTCATCTAACAAAACAATTCCAAAGATCTGAAAAACTGAAATATCAGTTATCAAATATCAGTTGTAAAACTGAGCACTGCTTCGGGAACGGCTTGCATACCTGTCAACACTCCCGTTTTTCCCGGGAGTCTCCCGTTTTGTTATTTCTCCCCAAAAAACTCCCGTAATTTGTATGGCCCAAACCAGGTTATATGAATAATCACATCAATATATTATTCCAAGGTGGTCCAGTTGCCAGATCTTGAATGAAACGCATCCTACTCACACAATCGACACATCATACAAATTACAAATCATTTATGACCACAATCTGGTAACCTGCAACCCATTTGCGCTGTTGATATCAGCGCAGGCAGTAGATGTACAGTTATTATTGAACAGTTTGTTAAATCAAGCATCACTGGTAGATGGGAGGAGAAGAATCAGCTGGTGCTCCGGTGAAAAAAACTAAATGTGCATGTACATTTAACAACAGCTGTGTGGAAGAATTGAATTTCATATTCCGAAGCCATATCGACAATGCCCACGCCTTTTGCAATGTGTGTAGAACTGATTTTAATATCGGACACGGTGGGAAAAATTACGTTAAATCACAACGGCACAATTTGTATGTATTTAGCCTGCCTCTGCCATCCAGCACCCCCCTTCCCCTCTCCCGGATTTGTGTACCCAAATGTTGACAGATAACAGGCTGCGTGTGTGACATGGAACAAGATTAAACAACTCGGGCAGCGCGACGTCGGAAAGTACCTCCTACTCTGTATCGAGGAAATTTATCAGATTTCTGAAGCCTCTGTCCTCAACTATGGAGAACAGCTGGTCATCCAGGACCATGAATTCCATCATTTTCCTCATAATTGCTTTGGTATTTTCGCTGCTCATTCCAAGGAATGATAGGAGAGGCTGCTGACTTGTGACTGGCTCTGAGCTCTGGCTAGCTTTAGCCGCTTTCACTTTTTAGCTTCTTTTTTAAAATGGGCATTTTCAGCTGGGTGATGGTGTTTTAAATGTCTAATTAGGTTTGTTGATCCGAAGGTTATTGTGGTGGTTCCCCCGCGGTTTACTTTGGCCTTACAATTAGTGTTGTCTAAAGTACCGACTTCGGTACCAAGTCGGTACTGAAATTTAAAAAATATGACCCTTTGAGCGCTGTTGAGCGGAATCGTAATCACCTCTGATTGGCCATTGTGTTCACGCGCTCATCGGATATGTCTGTGATTGGCTACAATGATCAGCGCTTCAAAAACATGTTGTAAATATACATCAATGACGCTCTTCACCGAGCGCTTGCACAGATACACACGGGAGCGTTGGAAAGCAGGACCGGTCCGCTGATAGACGGCTGCTTGTGCTTTCAAAAGCTCCCACTCCCGGTTTTTAAAAACTTTCAAACACTTCCGTGTACTCTCATACGCTCCCGTGCGTTGATCATTGTAGCCAATAGGTCAAAAATGGCAAAAAAGAAAAATCTTTCTCTAGAATCTCATCAGTCAATCATTGTTTTGAGGAATGAAGAGAATACAATGCTTGAAATTGCCAGAAAAATTAATTTTATACCAAGGTGTACACTACAGTCTTAGAAGACAAAGGACAACTGACTCTAACAAGGACAGAAAGAGATATGGAAGGCCAGTTGTACAACTAAACAAGAATAAGTACATCAGAGTCTCTAGTTTGAGAAATGGACACCTCACATGCCCTCAGCTGACAGCTTCATTGAATTCTACCCACTCAACACCAGTTTCACGTACAACAGTAAAGAGATGACTCAGGGGTGCAGGCCTTATTGGAAGAATTGCAAAGAAAAAGCCACTTTTTAAACAGAAAAAGAAAAGGTTAGAGTGGGCAGAGAAACACAGATATTGGACAACAGATAATTGGAAGTTATCTGGACAAACTGACAGCTAGAATGCCAAGGATCTGCAAAGCGGTCATTGCTGCATGTGGAGGATTTTTTGATGAGAACTCTGTAGTTTAATAACTTCTGAACATTGTAATAGTAATTTTTCATGTTATTTATATCCTGACTATATATTGTGATCAGCTGAATGCCACTTTGGTGAATAAAAGTACCAATTTCTTTCCACAAGAGCAAAATCTGTACATTATTCCAAACGTTTTACCGCCAGTGTATATCTATATATTACTCTGTTATTGTATATTTATTTGTTTGATCTGTAAACCACTTTGGTTCAACTTCTGTTTGTTTTTTTTAAATGTGCTCAATAAATAAAGGTTGACTTCATGACTTGAAAGACCCCAAATTTGGTTCAGTTATACTGTAGTTCAGTGTCTTCTATCTTCTATCTAACAACTTTCATCCAAAGGGTTCTATGGGCTTCCATGGCCATATAAGCAGAATAATAAGAAAATGAATATACAATAGGTCCCTATACACCTTAGGTGTTTGGCCCCAAGGGAGTTTCACACCCATGGTTTAAATGTTTTGGGTTTTATTTATTTTTTCATTTGTCAAAACGAAGGACACTATTTAGAATTATCTGTCAATGTTTTAAAAATCTGATAAAGGACAGGAAATTTTCAGTTAATGCAGCTGAGATTCACCATGTTACAGGCAAAATAAACACCACAGTGAGTTTTTCCCAAGTCATGAAGCTCTGGTGTTTCTAATTTATTTCTGGTTCTTTTGTCATCCTTGCAGGACCAACTGATGTACGAAAAACTGAAAGATTCCCTCACAAGATAACGACGTCACTAATTCATGAGATTACAACAAACAATAATGAAAAGAAAATGAATATCTACTTTTGTTCAAACGTTTTCTTTATGGTGATGATAAAATACTGTTGCATCTTTTTCTCCAAGCACACATTTCAAGTGTCCATTGTGTTGCTGGATCTGTGTGTGTATAGGCAATGCGAAAAAGTATATAAAGGATGTTGCAGAAGTAAAGTTGACAACATGCAAAGTGTTATAAATATCTGCATATTATGTTTGTTTCAAGGTGCAGGTGATCAAACAGGAGTCTGCATGTAACCAATAACACACTCGGAGCAATGTCAATGATTTTGTTATTGTATTTTTGGTATATGTTACATTTTTAATGTATATGTTACTAGTACATAATTACAGTCTGCTGTTCTTCTAAAATACTATTTGCCACATAATATCTCAAATGTGTCCCTTGACTGGCAGAAAATGGCAGATGCGTCATGCACTGAAGATGACGGTAGTCGAATAGATACAGAAAACTCTTGTTTTTAGATTTACAGTAGTAGTGTGGTTTTGAGTTTCTTACATTTTTCACAATTGCAAGATGATACACACGACAGTAATAATCATTAAATGATGACAGATTTATTAAGGAGTTTTTTGTTCAGAAATGACATCTTATGTTATATAAAATGTAGAAATGTTGACATTGTACTTCATTGTTGCCAATGTGTGTGAATTTATTTTGGTACTTGGTAAAATAACAGAGGCATGAACAACCCATTGTGCCAAAATTAATGTAACATTTTCATATGAATACAGATTGTACCAGTAAATCCTGCATTTATCAGTATCAACCAGTTTAAAAGTAGGCATTGTCTTTAAAACAAGATATATTATGTTGGAAATGAAACTTTTACCATTTCATACTCCTATGAGCTCTGGAAGTGTGAACAAACAGTAGCTTCTTGTTCACGTGTTATTCATACATTACGACAGGAGCGCTGACTGCTGATCGAGACAGTCTGTGAAGAGTTACAAGATGATTGACATCAATGAAACCATTTTCAAATCTTCACAGTTACATTTTCCATGTTAAAAGCTCTTATATGAAGCAGATATTAGCATACACTGTAGAAACATTACCATTGAAATGCAAAACACGAACACAATGTAACAGTCTAGACTTGTGCGATAGATCTCAAGTCAGCATTTTGGTTTAGAATTAAGACTCAATTAAAAAGTACACTTGCTTAAAACAGTAATGTTGCTATTTCATTTCTGTCACAAAGTCTGAAATGAAGACTAAAATCACACGAATATCTCTTTCACACTTTAGTTGGTGAGCGATATATTAAAGCAGTTGGCGGTTTGGTGCTCCGTGATGGTTCAGATGCGTTACTCTTGTTTGATGTCTCCTGTAAGTTTTCTCTTCACACGCGAGTACGGGCTCAGTTTATCATCCATGATAAAGTCATACAGAACCTTCACCCATGACGTGTAACACGGAAGATCTTTGTAGTATTCTGCTGCTATTTTCTTCACCTAGAGGAAAAACAAATAGGGACAAAATTGTTCACTTTACCAAATGATTATATCCAGCATTAACAGGATCATTGGAGAAAGGCGACAAATTACATTTCTGCTCGCAACAATGAGATAAAGAGTCTAAATATCTCTTTAAATATTTCAGTAAAGTTTCAAGTTTCTGTGATGGGTGATTCTGATGTAGGATGAGCTCAATGCTAGTTTGCATATCAAATGTAAGCAGTGTGTTCTGATGTGAAAGATTAACTGCATTATGTGTGACATGCAGCAGATTCAGATATTAGTTTTTTACTAAAATGTCAGTTTGTTCTTGCCAAACGTAATTATCTAGTAGATATAATTTCATAATGATTCACTGTTTGATTCTTTAAAACATTATTTTAAGTTTACTTTAGTTTATAAATCCCTTATTGCTAGTGATTTTAATATACATAAAGCAATTATAAACATTTACACATTTTGGCAGACACTTTTATCCAAAGTGTCTTACAGTGCACTTATTACAGGAACAATCCCCCCGGAACATCCTGGAGTTAAGTGCCTTACTCAAGGACACAATGGTGGTGGCTGTGGGGATCGAACCAGCAACCATCTGATTACCAGTTATGTGCTTTAGCCAACTAGGCCACCACTCCACTATAAAGATTTTTTTAATACATTGGCCTTCAACTTTTTTTTTTTCATAAATTGAGCAAGATTAACATGAGAACAAAAGGAGCACTGTGATATATATAATCAACATACCAGTTTAAGGAAGCAACTGAACAAGCTAAACAATTTAAAGGTGATGTCATTTCTCCTTTGCCAACCTAATACTACAGCCGTACCTTTATTAGGTGAACTGGCAGAAAAATAGAAACAATGTGGCTCTGTGGAGCTTTCAAAACTTCACCAGCCAAACATAGAAATGCTGCCTCAACTAATGGTTTAAGCACTGAAAGCTGTTTTGACTCGAGGAAGAAATCCTGAACCACCACTGAGGATGTGAACTTAATTTGCATTAAACGTCTAAAATGAAGTTCAATGGAAAGGACGCGAGAACCGGTTTACATTATAAATAATAGTTTAATAACAAACTCAAACATATGCTGGGCAGCTGCCCGTAACACTCTCTGGAACTGCCTCCTCCGGTCACCTTTATCCCTCTCGAGGGCTTGATTAGCCTGATTACGGGCCAGGTGTGCAGCATCACGACCCCACCCTGCTCCCTGCCACAGTCCTCCCTCCTTTCCTTCAGACCGGATAAATCTTCAAAAGCAATATGATAGATGTGGGTAAGAAACAGATGAAACTCCAAATCTCCACTTTTAAATCTGAAAGCCCCACTGGCACTTGTTTAGTTCAACTTTCACATCTTAAAAGTGAAAGTGGAGATTTAGAGTAAAAAAAAGGACTTAAGTTTCTCACCCACACCTGTCATATATCTTCTGAAGACATGGATTTAAACACTGGAGTCTTATGGATTACTTTTATGCTGCCTTCATGTGATTTTTGGAGCTACAAAGTTCTGGTCACCATTCACTTGCATTGTATGGACCTACAGATCTGGGATATTTTTCAAAAACTCTTTGTTTGTGTTCTGCAGAAGAAAGAAAGTCATACACATCTGGGATGGCATTAGGGTAAGTACCAACTAAAGGAAATGTAAGTAATAAATTCAAGGGAACACAATATGACATCGCATTGTTCTCTATATGTAAATACCTAGAAACCACAAGAACTTCATAAATACACTATGTACCAGTGATGGGCACAAACACATGAAAATGAATTAAAAAAAAAAACAAAATACCTCTATGGAATTTTTTTTATCAAAATAAAACAGTATTTTGTATCTTTAAATACACAAAATATGGGGCGGCTGTGGCTCAGGTGCTAAAGCGGGCCAGCAACTAATCACAGGGTTGGTGATTCCACATGCTGAAGTGTCTTTGGGCAAGACACTGAACCCCAAGTTACTCCCAATGGCAGGCTAGCACCTTGCATTCATCTCTGCCATCATTGGTGTGTGAATGGGTGAATGAGTCACAGTGTAAAGCACTTTGAATACAGCAAAGGTTATAAAGGTGCTATATATAAGTGCAGACCATATACAAAGTACATGTAAAAGGGAGCCCCAGACCCAGTCTAGTGGTTGAAGCCATGCCAACAGACTTCTATGCAAGTGAAAGCTTGCATAAAACCCCTTTGTTTTACAGACCGACACGGGATGGGATTTCACCCTCTGTTCGGATCATGCCCCACTCCACTGGCTCCATCGCATGACGGATACCAATGCGCAGATCACCCGCTGGTATCTGGCACTTCAGCCATTTAAGTTTGATGTGGACCACAGGCTGGGGGTGAAGATGGCTGTTGTGGACTTCCTTTAGAGAAAAAGTGGGGGGTACGCTTGAGTGAATGGAGAGCGAGATCAGGAGATGAGAACAGTAAGGATCATCACCTAGCAATGATTGTCTCCGTCATTGCAGTGAGAGTTGGAGATGGATTTAAGGGAGAGAAACCTTCACACACCCAGAGACAGTGCTGTTCGAATGAACATTGTATGAGTGTTTGCCGCTGAAAAGAGTAGTTTTGCATTTTGCAAAATAAATAACTACAGAGTTGGATTCGCCGTCTCCCGCTTCCTGCTTTCACATTTGCCTTATCATTTTAATCACATTTTAGCTTTTATAAATGTACACATTTCACATTCTATCAATTCATATGATGCCATGAAATTGCATTTTTAATAATGATACAAACTATTAAATTATATAAAATTATGCAATAGTTAAATATTTCTGTCTTGAATTCTTCACACAACTTTATTTTAAGGCTCTCCGATGAACTCATGAGACTTTGAGATTCTGTTTCTAGAATTATATCATCTCTACAGAAATAAAGTAGGTGCGCATGACCAAAACATTTGACATTACACAGTTGTTACATGAAAGTGAAACTGGAGTGCTTTGCGCTCACTATCAAATTAATATGTTTATACCTCATGTATATTTTCACGGGAGTTTGGGCTCTGTAGATGAACATCAGAGCGCTTGAGAAGTGAATCATCTTCACGTGCTCTCAAGAGAGCTGATCTGGTGACGTCTGTGGTGAGACGCTCGGATGAGACACTGTTTTCTGTGCGCTCATGAGACACAGCATGCAGGGAAAGACGAGACCGAATCCAGCATCTTAATTGCCTGCTATTTATTCAGTAAAAGGGTCTCGGTGCTTCGACACTATACAACTCAATCATTGGAGAGTGAAATGTTAATATTTAATCACCAGTGGCTAATAACAGACATATTTTATTCACATAGCGTGAAATTTGCTCACTTATGCAAGTGATTTACTCGCTATGTAGAGGGCTGTTCTGTCCTGTGAAATTAGTCTACTGATGCGCTCTTTATGAAACTTTAAAGCACATTCAAATCATCGTGATATTCTCGATATTGGTCAATTTTACATTGTCAGCAAAATGATCTTGATTATAGGGGTGGGTGGTATACCGGAACACATGACAAACCATTAGAAATTTGGCAACCAGTATCCAGTACATTTTGGATAATCGTCTGTATCATGTTTACGCAAAAGCGTCACCGCGTGCAAGAAATGTGCACTTCATTCTATTCACGTAACAAGTACGTGGCATACATTCTGTCTGAGAAATGGAGAGAGGTTTTATATGAGACAGAGAATTGAAGAAACATGATTTTTCAGCGGCCACCCAAACTAAATTTCAGGCAAATTCAATGACATTAATCTCAGCTGTGCTTCATGTGATTTTCACATGTGCTGTCTCTTAAGCATGAAAGTGTGCGTGAGTCCAGCAGGCATCCAGATTGGGCAACGCAGACACTTGTGCTACTCAACCTGGTTTCTCTCTATTGTGGCACAAATTTCAAAACTTGAGTTCTGAGTTTGAATGACCTTAAAGCGCTATGGAGGAAGTCGAACATCTCAAACGGTGAGACAGCCGGACACTCTAACAACACTGATGAGGAAAACAGCTAAAACTGTGTCATGCGGATCTTTCAGACTACACCTCATCACCATTAATGAAATTCAGTTTCTACAAAGAGATGACTTAAACCATGAATAGCCTAATTAAGTGTTTTATCATAATAATAATAATAATAATAATACTCAACAACATCAGACTGAAATGTGATATTAAGCATTGTGGTAAGGTTGATTACCACTTTTGACTACCACCTATGTTTTTTTTTACTCTGACTATGTTTGTCAAGTTCCAAATAAAGATAACATTTTTTTTTTTTTACTATATTGTGAAATACTGTATATCATTATCATGACATAAACTAGTGAGATCTTGATATATGATTTTGGTCATATAACCTTCTCTACTCGAGTATATAGTTAATATTCCATACATCGCTCAGCTCTAGTGTCACTTTGATGTACTTTTTATTTTTTTTATTTTATTGAACAAGACAATGCAAACCCGCCATTGGCCTTTCAGTGCTTCTCTAGCTTATTTAACTACCAAATGGACTATTCGTGTACATGCTGCTACATCTTTGTTTTGTCTTTTGGTTCAACTCAAGGCAGTACTCTTTGTTTTTGCCATATTCAAATTAAACTGCAAATGGTTGCAAAAACCACTGCAGGTTTTCTAGTGAATGCTTTTTAAGACTTTAAGTTTACAGAAACCGGTGTAAGAGAAAGATGTTGATCTCAAGTGTTTTAATAAAAAATAAACAAAACTCGTTCTCTAACTTAGAGTGGAGTTTCACACATTTTAGACTGCCTTTTGGCTTACTTTTAATCATGTGATTTAGTGTAAATAAATGCAAAGAAACTACAGATGCATATATTGGTGGCCATTATATTATTAGCTGAAACTGGGAAAAATCAATTATCATCCTGGTGATAGTGGAACTTATAAGGCACTTCCAAGCGTCAGATTGTTTTCAGAACATTTTCACGTCACTGCTCTGTGAGGATAATTTCAAGATCTATGCACTGTTATGTTGTGTTTGGGCTCATTTTAATCTGGATCATTTCCTCAAAGTAATTTTTTGCCATCTTCCATATTCTGTATGTGCCATGAAGAAATATGCAACAAAAACACATCTGTATATAAGAGATATTTTTTTTTGCTTTTTTGATCAAAATGACATATCACGTTTACACAACATTACATGGTGCATATGACATGCTCCAGACGAATTAGGAGGTGGGAAAACCAGAGTTACAATATCCCACTTCCCACAACAATGCATTCCAGACAATCACACATCATGGTCACATGTAATTTATAATGGTATGCAGGGTCTTTCAGATGCTAGCGAGATGGCTATATCTATTATCTATAGATATACAAGCAAAATATGTGAAAAAAATAGGCATTGATTGATCCACAAACCATTCTTCTTAATATCCTATTGTATATTTTTCTGCATTACATGTTCATTCATTTAGTCCAGTGAAAATATTTACGTTTGTTTTAACATGCTCATTGTCACTAGACCTATGAATCTTCACTGGCCTCACGATTTGATTAAGATTCAAAGGGTGACAATTAGATTATAACATGCTACTACATGACCACAGCAAGCAATGTCCTTCATAAAGTCAATGGAGTAAGTTATTTTGTGGAACTCTCTATGCAGCAGAGTGGGCTGACTCACTGAACATTCACTTGACTGTCCGAGGAAACGGAGCGCCTTTTTTGTTCCTTTCTGTGTTGTTTCCGCCTAGCGGCTGGAGTTCGCTTTGTGGAATAACACTCCTTCGGAACAGTTTGTGGATGAATCTGCACGTTCTTTGTGCTTATGCCTCAAATGAATACAGTTTGTTTTGTAGAATATTTCTTGCAAATCATTAGTGATAAGGGCATTTGTTACACTCATATAACAGCCGAATGGGCCGGCTCACTGAATATTCATTTTACTGCCTGAGGAAACTGAACGGCTTTATTTATTTATTTGTGTTGGTTCCATGAGAGGCTGGAGCTTGTTTTGTGGAGGAACACACCTTTGGGACAGATATGTGGATGAATCTACACATTATTTGTGCTTATTCCACCTATTGGCTGGAGATTTTTAATAGATTATATTCTGTTGTGTAATTCTGTTTTACAAAATTTGAATAGCTTGAGCAATCCAACGGCAAAGTTGTCGTGGGGTATCTCAAAAGCATACACAGACTGTTGGAGTTTAGAGAGATGGACGCTGGTTGACGCTGTCATGCCTGGGGCTAATGCACATGTTTTTTTTCCAGGGGATATTCGGGGGTTGAATGTAACACCAATGTTGGAATGTGTTCTTTAAATTTTATTTGAGACACACAATCTATTTTTACCTCTGTGGCAGGGGGGGGGGCGTGGTCAAGCGCCCGTCCGGGAGAGAAAGCGGTAAGAGGCTTACACTTGAGCTAAATTATGTCTTACACCTGTCTCTAATTTCAGTGAGCATGGGGAGAGTGGCATAAAAGGCAGCCACAGGGCCTCCATCAACAGAGAGAAACTGACTAAAGAACTACTCTGTGCATTACTTAAATAGTACCTGTCTTTGTAAAAGTGCTGTGTGCACGTCTAAAGTGTTGAGAATAAAGAACCTCACCTCAGAGCAGTGCTTCAAGTGTCATCCCTTGGAGGAAATCCTTTACAACCTCATATGTCAAAATTTTAAATGTTAATATGAGCAGATTGTCTCTGTTCACGTGGAATGTGAATGGGTTGGGGCACCCCATAAAAAGAAGGAAGGTTATTTCTTTTCTTAAATGTAAGAAATATGATATAGTGTTTCTTCAAGAAACACATCTTTCCCCACAGGAAAATGAAAGATTTGGAAAGACATGTGGTGGACATGTTTTCTTTAGTGCTGGCTCAAGTAAGAGCAGGGGAGTCAATACATTGATAAGTAAACATCTACAATTAAAATGTCTTGAACAGATTAAAGATATAGTAGGATGAGTCATTATTGTTTTAGCAGAGATTAAGCCCCCTAGTGCAACATTGACACTTCACAGGATGTGTTATTTGGAGACTTCTGAACCCATCTGGTAGGGACTGTACACATCAGTCCATAAGATTTATTCTAGAATAATTTTTTTTATACCCAGGTCCCTCATTTCATCTGTTGTGGATTGCTCAATTGGAAATATCTTAGTCTCAGATCACGCACTTGTGAGTTTAGAGGTGTTGCACAGAGAAAAATCATATAGTTGATGCTTTAATGTATTCCTTTTGCAAAATCCTGAATTCCAACAAATGTTAAAAGCTGAAATCAATGATTACATGGAGATCAACTGGTCCTCAGTATCCTCTGTGGGCATGGCTTGGGAGGTACTAAAAGCGGTCCATAGGGGTCGGATCATACAATATGCCTTATTCATCCAAAAAAAATAAAATAATAAAATCACAAAAAGCCTGAGAACTCAGGAGTTGGAAGGGAATATTAAAAGTGCCGAGGCAGAGATGAAGCACTGAATGTCGTCTGATAGCCTCAGAGAATTTATCTGATTGAAATACAGATATAACACTATTCTGACACGGAAGGTGGAGTTTTCGCTATTCAGGGCAAGACAGTCATTCTTTGAGTCGGGGGACAAGGCAGGAAACCTGGGTAGATATATAAAGCAGAGAGAGAATTTTTCTACCATTACCTCAGTGAAATCTGCTGGTGAAATATTTACCTCGGCCATTAATATTAATAATGTTTTTAAAGAGTTCTATCTTGATATCTATAGCTCAAAATCTTCATCTACTGATAAAGATATTAGAAATTTTGTGGAACCATTAGATCTCCACAAACTGACGGATGAGCCAAAAAACATTATCTTGATTCTGAGATAACCTTGGAGGAGCTTGGCAAGGTAAATAAGGTCTTGCCTACAGGGGCAAGATGGTTACAGAACTGGCTCCACTTTTGTTAGAAGTTTATACAGAATCATTAAAGAATGGAAAGCTTCCTCCAACCATAACACAAGCCGGATCAGCCTGATTCTTAAGGACGACAAAGATCCGGGACCTGGGTAGCTCAGTGGTAAAGATGCTGAAGATAATAAAGATGTTGGCTACCACCCCTGGAGTTTGCTAGTTTGAATCCCAGGGCATGCTGAGTGACTCCAGCCAGGTCTCCTAAGCAACCAAATTGAAAGCTGAGAGCTCTACATTTAGAAGAATGAGGAGGTACAACATGTTCATGGAGAAATGGGGTGGGTATATGTCATTTATGAATATGTGTTTATTTATTTATTTTGTGTGTGTGTGTGTGTCTATATCATTTGAGACCACTGTGATGTTGTTGAGGTCAGAGTGGGATTGGGAGGGTTGGGTGTTAAGACTGATTCTGTGTATATATGATGAGCATAAAAAACAGGTGAAGTGAATAACATTTATTATCTCGGTTCAATGGTACCTTTCAAGGGGTGGGATATATTAGGCAGCAAGTTAACAATCAGGTCTTGAATTTGATGTGTTGGAAGCAGGAAAACAGGCAAGCGTAAGGATCTGAGCAAATTTGACAAGGGCCAAATTGTGATGGCTAGATGACTGGGTCAGAGCATCACCAAAACGGCAAGTCTTGTGGGGTGTTCTTGGTATGCAGTGGTTAGTCCCTACCAAAAGTGGTCCAAGGAAGGACAACTGGTGACAGGGTCATGGGCGCCCAAGGCTCATTGATGCACAAAGGGGGGCAAAGGCAAGCCCATCTGGACAGATCCCACAGAAGAGCTACTGTAGCACAAACTGTTGAAAAACTTAATGCTCCACATCAGATTTTTCAGGCTATTCTCTGACCGCCAACTCTCATCCTCATCTCATTGAAGTACCATCTTCTCTTGCCTTCAACTCTGTAATTTAATCCCACGCCCCAAGAAATCTTTTCGGGTCCCATGGGTCCTGCAATAGTTCTGCGGGAATGCAGACCTCATTTATGAGTCTGAGAATAAGCATGTCCTGGAACAGCTAGCATTAGGAATTTGCATGTTAATTATTTGTATTTCAGTTAAAAATGGACAATTATATTCTGAAAGAATCAATTTCAAAAGTAGACATCTCATTTTATGTAGAAGACATGTAGATTGGCTGGACCTGTATGTGTATGTGTTATATGGTATATTATTGAGAATAAAAATAGAATGCATACTTAAGATAAATATAATAAACTTTAAGATCAGATACAGTCACATGGTCAAAAGACCTAAACCCTTAGGTCTTGGGTCCGTGAAAGTGATGACAAATCTTAAAATACAAATTAATGTGGGTTGTGCAGTAAAAATATAGTTGAAGTTGAATGTGAGTGACCATTATAGTTGGAATGTGAGTGATCATAAAACAGAACATCTTACCATGGGCAATCTGCGTCCTGGTATGCTGGGGAAGTCGTGGTGCTCGTTGTGGTACCCAACATTAAATGTGAGCAGGTTGAGCGATCCATAGTAAGAATAGGTCTCATGGCCTTTGAGGAACATATAATGCTCAGCAATGAAGTGTCCCGAGATGGGATGGAGACCCATCCCTAACATCGACCCCATCAACATATAGACCAAGGGCTTGGCACCCCACATCCAGCAGAGCAGACCATTAAAGGTGAACTGTATGGCCACATTCACGAGTTCTAGCTGACTGATGGGCTTCGGGTTTATGCAGAGGGGACGAATGGCATAAAACAGTGGTTGAAACATGATCCAGACAAGCTTGCGGAAGCGGGAGGAAAAGAACCAGCCCTCAAAATCAGTGGGGATGTCAACATCCACACCATCTCCACCCAAGTACCGATGGTGGTCTAGGTGGTAGCGTTTAAAGGATGCCGAGTAAGGCAACCCAATGGGAAGATTGGCAAAAATGGCAAACCAGCGGTTCCATTTTGCACGGTTGTTACCGAAAGCCGTGTTGTGAGAGATCTCGTGAATAGCTAGTGTCATTGAATGGTTTAAGCAACTCCCAAACACATACGTCCAGAACAAGACCCATTTCCAGGGCAGATCCTTCACCAGGTAGAAAGCCAAAAACTGGACCGCAACCATCATACAGACGATCCATTTCAGTCTAGGGTCAGGTCCCATCAGAGATTTGATCTCTGGATATTTCGCTGTCAAAGAAGAGGTAAAAACATATTTTTAAGTTCTCAGATAACTTCAGCATACATTTGGATTTCAGGAGATCTAATGCAGAGTCTAATAAGGGAGATTACTTTATTAAAATAATGGGAATTTTCATGACAAATCAATGACACTTTGACACAAATGACACTTTCAAAGTGATCTAGTAACTCTGGAGACCAGTCCTGACATCTCCTCTTGATACTAAAGGAATGTTTGGGTTCAATACAAATTAAGCTCAATCAACAGCATTTGTGGCATAATGTTGACTACCACGGAAAGAATTCAGCTCACCCCTTGTTTTTTTTTTTTTTAATGATTACAGTGAGGCACTTACATTGAACGTTAATGGGGCCAGTCTATAAACATTAAATACACACCATTTCAAAAGTACAGCCCCAAGACTTAAACATTATACATGTGAGCATGATTCAAGTGTGATAAAAAATGTTTTTGTTCTACATGAATTTGGTGTGATAAGATTGTTTACAGGCATTGAGTTATCATGGCAACATTGTAATATTAGATATATAGTACCTACACACATAGAATCTACACAGATAAGTTTATCACACTAAAATCATGTTACATTGTATAATGTTGAAGTCATGTTGTTATAATTTTGAAACAGTGTGTATTGTAATGTTTATGGTCTGGCCCAATTCACTTCCATTGTAAGTGCCTTACTGTAACCACTATTTTTTTCTTTTTATTAAATAAATAAGGGACATGTTTAAACATTTTTTTTGTGATAATCAACAATATGCCACAAATGTTGTCAATTGAGCTTAACTTGTACTGAACCCGGAACATTCCTTTTAGTTTAAAGGTGAAGTGTATCATTTCTGCTCCACTAGTGACACCAAGTGGAACTGGAAAAAAACAACTTAAAAAAACATTTTGTTTTCAAGCAGGTTTGTTATTACTCCCCCATCTTCAATTGGTCAGAAAAAAAAATGATAGTCCCACCCCCAAACTCTCCCCATTGGTGAATTCATTGTTGTGGCATCAGGCTGTTTTGAAGGGTTTTACAATTTTTACACATTTTGGGTGAAAACCAACCTATAACTTGATTGCTTATAGTTATCGCTGTATTAAACTGGGATAGGAGAAATTAATTTAACATAAAAAAATACATCAGCTTTGATATCCTCTATTAACCAGGCTTAGTGCAGTGTCATTTTTCTAAAGCTATTACAACAAAAACAGAAGATGAACACAATGCAAAGCAAATTTTTATTTAAATAATGTGTGCACTTTTCATCCAAACATTTTATAATGCAAGTACATTGAGGCAAGAGAGATGCTATTTTTGAAAGTTTTGCATGTCAGCACAAGTAGACCATGCATACCGAAACATCGTAAAAGCTGGCAAACATGAACTAGCAAAGAGACTTTGCTCAACACTTGTACAAATATCACAGTGTGAGGATGTGTTGTTTATACAGTCAGTGCTCAGTAAGACATCAATGATGAATAAATACTGAAGCAGGAGGGATACTGTAATTAATAATGGCTTGTTGGTAAACATGCACTTAGATAATAAAGAATATACAGATTTTGAACATTTACACTTTCTACAATGTTCTCCTCCACCGAGAACAATGACTTTTGAAAAACACTTCCCATAACTGCATACTTCGGAAAACTATAAGGTTGCAAAACTAAAAGTTGAGTTTTCAAACTTAAACATTAGTATTAAAAAGTGGCCTTACTTTCTTCTACAGAAAATATTCACATAGCACGCGTTGTAGGGAGTGAAACCGAGAGCGTGCATTATCGCCCTAAAGGTCTCTATCGTTTCAAACACAGTCTCTCCCAACTCACGTTACATCAAGTATCCTCAGATGTATTTGCATGTTATTTGTTGATTAATTCATTATTACATCCATTTTCAGTATCTTTGTCCTCTCCGTATCTAACTGTACCGCAAGTCAGAATTACTACCGTGATGACTGTTGGAAATGAGCACCATAATATTAATGTAATCCAAACGAGCATATTCATCTGACTCACATGCATGTCTGAAAATGTAATTTCATGAATATTTATATTTGGCAACAGCTCACACTTCAGTGGCCGCAATGTCGTGTTCGAGAGCTGAGCAAGTGCTCATTCATTACAGTAGCAGCGTATATGTGATTTTGTGCATTCTGCAAATTAAAAAAATCAGTCCTGATCAGCCCGGCTCTCGATCAGTGGCCAATCCATCTGTGCATCCCTAGTTTGAATGAAGCTGCATCCACACAGTGCAAGTGTAAAGCCCTGTACACACATGCAGCGACTTTATCGCTTGATGTCACTGTCTCTGTACTGAGAAGTCTCTCATGGGCGTTGCTACTGCTGTCACTTTAACATTACCGGTGGACTGCATGTCTGGCAAATCTCCTGATCAGGTCAGGTGAGGCATTTCGCCATTAAAACCATTCTGATTTGACAAGAAATCAGTTTTCCCTAAAAATGCACAACCATATGCATACCGCTGCATGCGTGTACAGGACTTAAGGTTTAGTTCAACCCAAAATGTAAATTCTCTCTTGATTTACTTACTTTTAAGCCATTCCAGAAGTGTATGACTTCACTTCTGTTCTGCTGAAGAAGGAAAGACTTCTATAAGCACATTTCAGCTCTTTTTGTCCATACAATACAAGGAAATGGGTGCCATCAGGCTGCTGGCTGTTTGACGGTCCAAAAGGTACCAACCTATTGATTTGCTTCAGAAGACATTAATTGATCAACTGGTGACAAGTAGATTACTTTTATGCTGCCTAAATATGCCTTTTGGTCCGTCAAACAGCCAGCAGCCTGTTGGCACCCATTTCCTTGCATTGTATGGACAAAAAGAGCTGAAATGTGCTTATAGAAGTCTTCACTTCTGTTCTGCTGAAGAAGGAAAGTCATATACATCTGGAATGGCTTAAAAGGAAGTAAATCATGAGAGAATTTTCATTTTGGGGTGAATTAACCCTTTAAGATGATAATAAAAAATAAATTGCCTACTGAGTGCACCTTTAAATCAAGTTTTTTGCCACCTTGGAAGACTGCACTATGTGCATCGAAATGTATTTATAATACGTTTTTTTTTTTTATTTCAAGTCACGGGAGAAATGATGAAGTGTCATCTGCATGAGGCACCAACATTCATGTGAATTTAAAACAAAAACAATGCCATTAGTAGAAAAGCTACAGATCCTTCATGTGTCAGTGAGTAATACGAAGAAATCATGAATTTGCAAAAGAATGGTTTTGTATTAAACACAATGATTAACTTGACCTTCTGTGCAGTCAGACCAGTGATCCATAAACTCGGTGTACGTTTATCAAACCACAGAACCATGTTAAGTTTAAAAAGTGTCACTTTATCTGTTGAAGTGAGGAAAAGAACCCTCTTTCTCCAACCAAGATACTAAAATGTCATAATAATAGCATCATGTAGTCTTTCTTTTGTGTGTTCACTGACTACTTCAACACAACGCCCTGTTGTAACTTACACAATGTCCTGGAGTGAATCACATTTTGGTTTTTGTAGGTCAGCACGATCCACTAATCCAAGATACGAATTCACATTCTTGTACCTCAGTGTACCATTATGTGACTTCAGAATGAATGGCTCAGAACCAAACTCTTTATAATCTTGTGAACACTGGGAGTATTAAGTATTCGAGGGCTATTAGATAACCCTCCTCATGTGACTGTCAGCCTCTCACTTTACCACACACACAATTTTACATCATACATCATGGTTGACCAAACAAATACAAATATATACAAAACAATTCAAGTAAAAACTAAAATAACCTGGGTTACGCAACACGCTATAATCGAGTAGTTAGGAAACTAGTTAGCTAGTAATTATCGCTGGAAAAAATGTCGCGTTTTAGCTAGATACTAGCTAGTCCAACAGGCCTTGATTAACTCTAGATTAAACTCTACACCGAATATCTAAGCAAATACATTCACTAGAGCGTAATCGAGCGAATGTGAAGTACTTTCTGTATGTAGTCTGGTATTGTAATGTGTCGGGGTGTGGCCTTCACATAACGGTCATGCTTTACTCGAACTTAATCTCCAACACCACGAGAAACAACAGGATACATTCATCAGTACAGTACACTTGAAAACACTTTGCAGTACACACTCAAGCAAATAACCGCTGTGCTCATTTTAGCTTCTAAAGGGATATTTTTTTTTTACATAACAGTATCAGCAACGCGATTTACTAGCACAATAAACTGCCGCAACAAAACAAAAAATAAGCATACAGGAAACGTCATATATTCGCGTAATTTTAATCGACCATAATATCGTATAAAGAGCAAGTGAGAGAGTAACTATGGAGCGGAAAATGGACTCACCCAAAATGTCTTTCCTCCGATTCGCGTGAGGCTGATCTGTATAAACCCACTCAAAATCTTCGCGAACAACACGATTCCCCATTTGGCACGCTAGTTCGGTGAATGGTTTAGAATTCAATGAATTTTCACCGTGAGTTTTTTGGAACAGCACCAGTTATTTCAGACTTATCTAAAAGCGACTGCACCACATCCTTCCGTTCCTCATTCAGATCAGCGCTCTCAAAAACGAAGAACTTTCCATCTCGAACAAAAACTGACGACAACGTGGGCGGAGCTTTCGGAAGGCGTCACTCCATCTCTTTTCCAATAAACAAACACTGCATTTAGCAAAACTGCGAAATATAAACAATCAATATTTCAATATTTTTTAGTTTGTTTTGTGTCTCCTAAATACACTAATAATAAGAAATCAAATCCATTTTTAATCTGCAAGATTTATTATAAATACATATTATTGTAGGAAGTGTAGGGATGGGAGGTGCTGTCATTTATATTCATTTGCTTCATTTCTCGATCTATTTTCTGTTTTTAATTATTATAACATAAACTGTAAACTCTACATATGTTATGTACTCTCATATAATTAAAATGTCCACGGTTTGCATGATTTGTTCTTTAGAACAAATCATGCAAACCGTGGACATTTTTATTGTAGGAGATTTTTATAATATGAGAGTACATAACAAGTGTTATAATAAAAAGGACTTACATTTTCATCTGTTTCTCACCCACACCTAATATATCGCTTCTGCATTCATATGGATTACTTTTATGCTGCCTTTATGAGCTTTTTGAAGCTTCAAAGGACTGGCTACCATTCATTTAATGGATCTACAGAGCTGAAATATTATTCTTAAAATCTTTGTGTTCTGTAGAAGAAAATCACACATCTGGGATGGTAAGTGTGGAGCAGAGGGGTCCGGGGCCGGGTCGAATATCGCGCGCCCGGTCCCCAATCGGCCTGATGAGGCGCGCGAGGGATAAAGGCGGCCGGTGACGATGGTTCGAGAGAGAATTACGTGTGTGTGTGTGTGTGCGCGCTTTTAAGTTTATCATTAAAATTATGATTTATGTTGACAACCCGGTTCTCGCCTCCTCCTTGCCCATCCTTTAACTGTGTTACAGCATGAGGGTGAGAAAATGATGAGAGAATTTTCATTTTTGGGTGAACTATGGCTTTTATTTTTTATGTAAATAAAAATGATAGGGGAGACTTACTGTCTCGTCTTCAGTGGTATGCACCTAACCGACTTGAGGTTCACCGCCATTCTTTTAAATCCAGCGTATGAATGATGATGTCCCCCAGGGATTATGAAGTGTCCAGTCAATCCGTACTTGAAAATATTGCCGAAACATCTGGTAATTTCTCGCTTACTGTTTTATGAATAATTTCATAATTCATACTTCTCCACTGGCATGCTAATTTTGGTATACTATAGTAAGTAGGGAAGTAAAATTAAATCGGAGCATAGGCCCCTCTCCCAAAGGGGAGCCATCAAATATGGCAAAACAAAGCAAATTGCAGAGCTACACTGAGAACTGAATTCGTTTTGATTGTTAAACTGTGCTTGGAGTGTAGGATGTCGAAGAATTCATGTAGAAAAAAATGTGGTCCTCAGTGTCCTCTGTGGGTGTGGCATGGGAGGCGCTTATGGCAGATCTTAGGGGGCGGATCATAATATATGCCTCATTCATCAAAAAAATCAAAACACAGGAATTCATAGAATTGGAAAAGAGTATTAAAAGTGCTGAAACAGAGCTGAAGTGCCAAATGTCATCCAATGGTCTTAAAGAGTTGACTCAGCTGAAACATAGGTACAATACTATTTTGTCACAGAAGGTAGAGCCAAGGCAGGGAAACTTTTTTAGATCTTATGTCACAGAACTGGCTACACTTAAGTTAAAAGTTTACACAGTCATTAAAGAAATGTGAACTACCACCAACCATGACACAAGCCCTGATCGCTCTCATTCTTAAAAAGATAAAGATAAATTCATGTAAACTTTATCGTCCAATTTCCCTGATCCATTTAGATGAAAAAATATTGTCAACAATTCTGGCTAATCGATTAAGCAGAGTAATTACATCTCTTAAACATACAGCTCAAGAGGGGGTTATCATGGTCGTTGTTCTTCTGATAATATTAGCCATTTTATAAATATTATGTGGCCAAGAGTGAATGATCAGGCCCTGATCACCTGATGCCAAGAGGGCGTTTGATAGGGTGGAATGGGACTATCTTTTTAAGATTTTTGAAATTTTGGGAACACTTTTATTGGGTGGATTAAGTTACACTATAAACATCTATCACTGGCAGTCAAACTAATGGATTAATTTCAGATTATCAGACATCCCAAGTCTCCCGGAAGTTCCGGGAGTCTCCCGCGTATTGATAGCGGCTCCCTGATGCCCGCAAATTAGTTAAAATCTCCCGGAATCAAGAGCGAGCGAGCAAGAGCGGTTAGACTGTGCTCCAAACCGTGTAGCGCGCACGGCAGAGAGGGAGAGAGCGAGAGACCTTGCGTGTGTGTATGCATCAAGACGTGCATGTAAGACAGAGAGCATCCTGATTAGACGGTGGGCCAAGGGGAGATTTCGTGTTTTCAGACGATCTCTGGGGATGGATTACCCAGTTTTTTTATATATATAACCACTACAATTCTCAACAAAGCAAATAAAAATTGTTGCCACTCACATACTTTGCACATTACTATAATATCGGTAACTTTCTCCAGGTTATTTTCCCGGCGAATAGAGCAGGCGGCTATGTGTGGGGTCCGACATTCATGACGTATTTGTTGCCTTCATCCAATAACGTGCGTGGGAAAGTGTCGGTGTTGGTGATGCGTTTGTCAACACACTGGCACGCTGATATGAAGTTGCTGTCTGTGCACATCTTTTCGAGAAGTGCTTTTAGCCCAGGAAAGATTGAACTTGTTAACTCATTTTGCCCACTTATGCTACATATTCAGTTTGACACAAAATGTGAATGTAGAGGTAACGTTATGCATTTTCACTGTTTTTATTTTATGTAACCATCTTTTGTCATACGATGTCCTGTCATTTCGTTGTAATCTTTAATAAATATACCGTTCTGATTTCACACATTTGATCCATGGTATTGCTTGGAAACACAACATTATAAAAACCATAGGATACAACGTTAAAATAGCCTAAATATAAAGTTATGAAACTTCACTTTGCCCTCAGCCAAAACGATTTGCCAAGAAACCAATTATAGATTGAGACCAAAGATCGCCCGTTAGATATACACAAGACGAATTATATCTCATGTTTAACCACTAGACATCAGAGCCAGCGGCAAACGTCAGAAGCACTAGCCGAGGTAAGGCTGTTACATGTGGGGTACATGAGAACTGAGCGCCTGGATCTCTCACTCCGAAAACGTCAAATCAAAATTTTAAATAGGCTCTATCTTTATGAATAAACCATAGATTTGAGCTTTAGACAACTACATTGTCGACTGAAAAACTACATTTCATGACACAATAACAGTAGTATTTTGAAATTTCGAATTATTTACTAATTATATAATGGCCAGATACAACCAGAAACAAATGTTCAGTCTTGCTTGTGAAAGGTAATTCCTCGAGACCCGTTTTCAATTGTGTGGCGATTTGTACAGCCCCAATCAGCACACAAAACACATTTTTCTCAATTCCCGCTATGAAAGTTATGGGAAAGTTGCCCTCCGCAATGTGGCGGCACCTTTGACGTACGCTCCAGCGGGAAATTGGGCGTCTATGTATTTATTATGTCTATGATAAAAACGAGCCAGACAATACTCTTTCCCGCACATTTTTACTGTGGAAGAAATAGCAAAAACATGAAGTGCTGCATGCATATATGCGAGGGAAATGGACCCACCATTCCCTTCACAGACATAAGTTGGGAGAAATTTATTAAATCGGTGTTTCTGTGGAAAGACCTTGAATGCAGAGAAAGTATTATAGCAGAAGAGGCAGTACAGGCATAGAAGTTACAAAGCCAGGAACCTACAAACCAGTTAGTCAAACCAGCTAACATTGGCTACCACAGGGAGTGCTACAGCCATTTCACAAATATCACAAAGATAGAACGAGCACAAAGGAGAAGAGAGAAGGCAGTATTAGTTGAAGAAACTGCAAATGAAGGTTGGTATTATATTGTATAGACAGGAGGTGCAGTAAAAGACATACAGTGCAGTATTATATTGTATAGATAGGTGGTGCAGTTTAAGACATTCGGTACAGTGTAGACAGTAGTATACGTTTAAGAAAGTACTATGTTTTACTAATACAGTGTGAAACACTCCATGCCGGGAAATTGCTTCTCGCCGCTGAAGGGAGAAGGGATGAGTCTCTCCTTCTCCATATCCAAGACAGGGACTTGGTGGCTAGTGAAGCACGGCATCACTTCACCTGCTATCGAGATTATACCCGGTACCTGACCACACAAAAAAAATGAGAGAACAGAAACAAACATATATGAAAATGGATACAAGCACTTCTGCAAAACAGTCAATGAGGAGAGGCTTTTAAAACACCACAAAGTGCTTCAACTGTCAAAGCTGAATTTGCTATTCAAAAAAACTGTGGAAGAAACAGAGGGAGTGAAGATTGCAGCTTATAAGGCACATTCACTTAAGGCAAGACTTCAAAAGTCTCATCCCTTCTTGAAATTCCTGAAGGCATCCACAACCTATCTTGTATATGTGGACAATCTGTCAGCTGACGAGATTGTGCATGAAGTTGCTGTCTCCTCTGCTTCCTCCTCATCTGAAGAAAGTGAAGGAGAAATGACAAGTCAAGAAGCTATTGAAAATGCCACCATCAACACAAATGATTCTCGGGTGTTATATCATGCAGCAATGATACTCAAAGAAATCATAAAAAAAACATCAAAAAGATCACCAAAGCTTCCATGGCCTCTCACAGCAGGTGACATCACACTGGAAAATGCCCTGAGTGTAGTGTCTCACCAACTTTTTAACTTTATTGCATGGACATCAGGAATGTCATTACAACCATCAGATGAACGTGTTGATGTCACTTCAGAGGACAGCAGAAAGATAGTGTCCACTTGTCAGGACATTATTACCTTGGCAACCAGGGGACGGTGGCTCATGCCAAAACAGTGCTCACTTGCAATGGCAGTTCGGCATATGACTGGCTCTGCACAGCTTATAGGGTTGTTAAATGGTCTGGGTCACTGCTCATCCAATTCCCAGGTCTTTGAGCATGATACTGCCCTTGCTCAACTACAAATGGAGAGAGGAGAAATATACATCCCTGAAAACATCAGTGCTGAAGTGCCTGTGACTCTTGTCTGGGATAATAATGACTTTGGAGAGGAAACTCTTTCAGGTAAGTCATGGCTGGAAGATGGTAGGAGATTTCTACGGAGTGGACCGGATGACACTTCTGCCAGCTCCAGAGGCCATAATGGAACTTGTGCACTGCTCATGTAAAAAAACAAATTGTGTTAAGGGTAGATGCACCTGTAAACTGCATGAGCTGCCATGTACAAACCTCTGTCAGTGTTGTAAACTGTGACAATAAGTCACTTGAAGATGACTAGGGCACATGTGGTTTTGTAAATACACATGTGGGGAGGGGTGTGTGTGTGTGTTTGTGTGTTGGCTACTCCTGCAGAAGTAAATCTGTACGATGTTTATGTACATTATAACTCTGCTCTGTTTGATAGCCTATGTTCTTTGATAGTATAATCTTATTTCTATTACTTTTAATTAATTGTACTATTTTTTTTATGTATTTTTTTTTTTGATACTTCTATATACATTTTTATTCACATGTTTGATTTGTTCTGTACATGCTGTAGCGCTTTGAGTCTGAGAAAGGCGCATTACAAATAAAATTTATTATTATTATTATTATTATTATTATTATTATTATTATTATTACATGCCATTCTTCTTGAGCTCTTAGCTCTCCGGTTATAATATTGGCTGCTTGCTGACCCTTTAATGTTATGTCAGATGTAACTGATAATTAAATATGTCTTAACCATCAAGAGGTTCATGTTTACCTTGAGTTTTTGGCGAACGTTTGCAAAACAGTCGGAGGTAATTATCCGCGGACATACCGTGGAGCTGTAGCCTATGTGAGATGGACGAAGTGTTACCGTTAGAATTAAGTATTTAAACTTTACACCAAATCAAATATGTAATCGCATGATGCTAGCTACTGCTAGTTAGCCAGCTGAAACTACCCTACTTAAAACGACACTAACGAGACGCTTACATACGTTTGAACAACACAGTGTACAAAACAATTTTTTTTATAGATATCATATTCTAATTAAATGAATACTTACAATCACAAAAACAATGTCCTTGGCGATAGTCACTGTGCTGCCGCCGCAGATGCTGCTCGTGTCTGACAGCTGAATCATCCGTGTAACAGCTGTTCTAAATAAGCTACATCTGATTGGTTAATAATAATCATATGTCAGTATCTTGCCACGCTATTGGCTCGACTGATATAGTAGGCAACCGCGTTTGCCTGCATATTTATGGTCGTGCATTATGATTTCGGGGGAAAATGTGCAATAAATGGGAGTGGCAACACTCTCATATCGTTGAGAATAAAACAACCGTCCCAACTTTAAAAATTCAGGTTCTCCCTCCATGGGGATCATCCATTTCGAAAAGTACAGCAGATACGGGTCCTCGGCCCACCGTCTAGATTGGCCTGTTTCGGTAAGTCAACCAATCAATTGTCAGTGTGGGCGGGCTTTTATCTCTTCTCCCGAACCTAATTAATCAGTTCAGAATATCTAGACACAGGAGCGCCATGGCAGAGGGAGAGTGCCCCAAAAAGCGAAAATATAAGACACATTTTACGCCAGACTACACGAAAGTGTACCCCTGTCTAATAAGAGTGAAACATAATGACAGTTTTGCACGCTGTACAGTTTGTAACAGTGACTTAAGCATTGCCCATGGCGGGTTAAATGATTGTAAAAGACATGTTGAGGTGAGTTAAACAAGTTTCATTTCATGTGCATATTATTCAGGCCGGCTAGTTACGGCTACATGAAAACAATAAACTCCTTAGACCTGTTTGAAGTTGCAATGGAATATAAATAAAAGCAGTTTACATAAATAGTATAAGCAGTTTATATTAAAAGTAATCTACATAATTAACTAATAATTGCATAGGCCTATAGCCTAAAGAAATTATATATTATGCTTTTATATCTTTTAGGGACCACAACATGTTAGGGAGGCTAAGCGCAGGGAAGGCCATGTCCCATGTCGGGGGGGATACCTCCCTGAAATGACTTTTTGCAGGTTGGGATGCCTGGATTATTTTTGTCGTGGTAGTGGAACCCGGCAAGGCTGTCCTCTCTCCCCTTTGCTGTTCTTTCTTGCCCTGGAACCATTGGCAACTGCAATAAGAAAAGAGGATTATTTCCCTGGTATTGTAGCAGGAGGTGTGGTGAATAAACTTTTACTCTTTGCAAATTATAGATTATTATTTGTCTCCAAACCAAGAAGATCTATGCCTAGCCTCCATAGAATTACTAATTCTTTCTCCAAATTTTCAGGATACGAGGTGAATTGGTCTAAATCGCAAGCAGTTGCTCTGACAGCATATTGCCCTATCAACAGCTTTCCAACCTGGTCTCTTCAATGGCCCAAGCAAGGAATTAGGTATTTAGGCATTTTTTTCCCAGCAAATTTGAGAGATTTAGTTCGAGCTAATTATGACCCATTAATTAAAAAGTTCTCGTGTGATGTTGATAGGTGAGCTTCAATACATTTGTCTATGGCTGGGAAGGTCAATGTTATAAAAGTGAATAGTATCTGCAAATTAAATTATTTACTGCAGTCTCCTGCTCTAAAAGTTCCTCTTTCTAATTTTAAACAATAAGAAAAAGCTATGGTTTCTGGATCAAGAAACCACAGCTTGATCCAGGAGAATTGGCTAATTGCAGACCGATTTAAAAAATCTCCCATTTATGTAGAAAATACTACAAAACTATGTTCATTTTTACAGAGAAATGGTAAATATGACAAATTTCAGCCAGGCTTTAGGTCCCTTCATAGAAGAGAGACTGCACTTATCTGAGTTACAAAGTTGCTCTTATCATCTGATCATGGCTGCATTTCTCTTCTAGTGATCTTAGATCTTAGTGATGCCTTCGACACCATAGATCATGACATTCTCTTGGATAGACTTGAGAATTATGTAGGCATTTGTGGACAGGCATCAGTTTGGTTTAGGTTCTATCTCTCTGACCACTACCACTTTGTTTGTGTAAATGATTGTGGCATGGGGGGCGTGGTTACGTGTCGATCTGCAGGAGAGGGAGAGCGGTAAGGATCGTCACCTGGGTTGTGATTACTCTAACACCTGTCTCTGATTATAGTGATGGTGGAGGGAGACCTGAAAAGGCACATCAGAGTGGGCGAGATAACCCTAAAGCAATACAAATATCCCTTTTGTTGATTTGGCTATAAGCTGTGACATTGTATAGAAATAAAGAAACTGGCCTTAACTGTTAGCAAACATTGCCTATGAATATAGAGCTTTTCACAGTGGTGCCGAAAGCCCGGCTTTGGAGGATCTTCAAAACCCTCGCCAGCATCCAGCAGACTCAACACCAGGCCCTCAAGTCCTGCTCCAGGCACAAGTGGAGGACCGGCAGGTGCTCCGGAGCCTCATCGCCAGAGAGAGGCCCCGCCCAAACCCCATCCCGGCTCTAGCATAATGTTGCACTCACATACCTGTACTTTTCTATTATTAAAGAGCTGTTGTATCGAGTAACGCAGGACACTCAGACCAAAGACAATACAATGCAGCTATTAGTACCAAAGAGCCATTGGGAAACACTCTTCCAGGCAGCTCATTATAACCCAATGTCTGGCCACTTAGCTCATGAAAAGACTTTGAACCGCATAACGGCCCGCTTCTTTTGGCCGGGAATGCCAGTTGGTGAATCCGCATGCCACCTCAAAAGCGCCAATGCACCCTCTGTCGTTGATCCCCTTCGAGAGATTTGGCATGGACCTCGTCAGACCATTAGAGTGGACTGCACCCGAGCATCGCTTTGTATTAGTTCTGGTAAACTATGCAACGTGATATCCGAAAGCAGTGCCTCTTCGCAACATCTCAGCATGTAGTGTTGCGGAGGCATTCTTCAAAATGATCATCCGAGTGGGAATTCCAAAGGAAATCCTCACTGACCAAGGGACAACATTCATGTCACGTACACTACGCAAACTGTATGAATTAGTAGGCATTAAATAGATTCATACCAGTGTTTATCACTCGCAAACCGATGGGTGTTATATTTGATAGCAATCTAACCTTTGAAAAACACATTTCTAATATTTGTATATTGGTCCACCTCAGAAATATTGCTAAATTACATCTGTTTCTAATGCCAAAAAAATAGATCAAGACCTCAAGACTAGATTATTGTAATGCATTACTAGGTGGATGTCCTGCAGGTTTAATAAACTTCAGTTGGTTCAATATCAGGGCTGAATTGGTAATCTGGCATACCAAGTATTTTCCCGGTGGGCAAATGTACTTTGAGGCTGATCAGTGGCGGCTGGCCATCAGGAGAACCGGGATTAAGCTGAAATAAGCTGCCGCTTTATGCAGAACGAGCCACAAAATGGCGCCGCGATATGCCAAAAGGGGGCAGCGATTTGGTGGAGCAGGGAGAATTAATAGTAAAAAAGGAATTAAATATTGATCTGTTTCTCACCACATCTATCATATCGCTTCTGAAGACATGGATTAAACCACTGGATGCACATGGATTAGACTACTTTTATGCTGATTTATGTGATTTGTGGAGCTTCAATATTTTAGCGCCGATTCACTTTCATCGTATGAACCAAAAGAGATATTCCTCTAAAAATATTAATTTGTGTTCTGCAGAAGGAAGAAAGTCATTCACATCCAGGATGGCATTAGGGTGAGTAAATGTTGAGAGAATTTTCATTTTTGGGTGAATTATTCCTTTTTAAGCGTGATGTAGCCCCTGTATCAAACAACCTTTCCCATGCCAGCTCTACCTCCTCTATTGTGCAGAACATGACGTGCCAAGTGATCCTGGATATTTAGCATTTTTTGCATTCCTTTCTTTGTTTTGAACATGTTTTATGCACAATAATAATGCTCTGTCGGCATTAGGGGAAATTTAGACCCTACTGATTTTGATGTAATTATTTCATACATTACAGTTTAATATGTGATCAGTGCATTGAAAATAACTTTTTCATCTTTTCATTTCTGTTATCATGTCTCCCTTTTATTTTTTGGAATCAGATTAATGTAGTGTTTATCATAGATAAGTGATGTATTTTAAAAGTTGGCATACAGAGTTCATTATAATGGGGCATATGTTTTGCAACTCGGTACTCAATACTCACTACTCATGTGTACTTTTAAATAAGCTACTCTTTTACTCTTACTTGAGTAGTTTTTAGTACAGCTACTTTTACTCACACTACATTTTTTGGTAAGTAACTACTGCTCCTTGAGTATGATTTTTCAGTACTCTTTCCACCCCTGGTTATGTACTGGAACCAGAGACACTTCTCTTATTCTTTATCCCTGCTTTAAAGTGAATGGAATCTACGCTAATTTTATTCTATTTCTTTCCCTGTCTAATGTTTAATGTGTTGGTTCATGTATTCCATGTCTTTTATTTTGTAAAATTTAGTTCATGTTTCCCTAGTCATGTGATATCCTGTTTTCCCTCCATGTTCATGTGTCTTGTTTTCATTGGTTTATTGTTTAATTATCTTGTTTAGGGTTCTGTTTGTTAATTGGTTTGTTCTCCCATGTCCAAGTATTTAAGCCCTCATGTTTTCCATTGTCCCTTGTCAAGTATTGGATGTGTTTTGTGCAACAGAGTCAGTTTCATGCCAAATCTGTGCCATGTTTCCGTCAAGTCGTTTATGTTTTGCTTGAACTCATGTTTGGATTACTGCACTTTGTAAATAAACTGCACTTGGGTTCTCTTTACGTCATCGTCATCGTCGGCATCGTCATCATCATCATTTGCCAGCGCCAGCACAACATTTCAACCAGAGACTGCCAGATCCATCTCTGGTCCTGCCTGATGTCTGACTCTACTGAGTGATGGTGACCAACTACAGCATATGCAGCCAGACATCACTTCAGTCTACTAAGACGGACTTCACAGAGGATGATGCAAACTCAAAGACATGAGATTCTTCATGAGCCATTGTCCAAGCATGGGCTCAGAATGGAGTTCACCAAAATTACCTGCCATAAGCTTCCAACCAGACTGTGATGCTCCTCACTGAATGATGCCTATATCAACATGGTCAAAGGAGGGACAACACTCTCTTAAAAAAAACTATACAGAAAATGAATTAACCACTAACAAAAGCCTTCATTGGCCAAAATCAAAGAACAATGCTTCTACATGTATTTCCTCAGTTAATTTGGTATGACTTCAAGAACATTAACATTAAAACATATGGTTCATACAAAATAATTTTGTTTAACCATTGGCCATAACACTTACTTAATTTACTAATTTGAACCACTAATAATTCTAAACACAAATAACTAATATTGGCATAATATAAATTTTTTTTCTGTTATAGCATTATTTAATGTACAACTGCTTTTGAAGCAATGCCTGTTGTGAAAAGCGCTATACAAATAAATGTGACTTGACGACAGTTTTATAGAATATCTAAGTTTTTATTTAAAATGGTAAATGACCTGTTACATTACAGTCTTGTACATAGACCAATTGACAAAGGAGGTATAGGCCTCCTCAAAATGTTGTTTTATTACTATGCTTTTTAACTTGGACACTTGGCTCCTTAGTCTCTTCCACCTGAGAGAGCCCCTCCCTGGTGCAACATTGAACAAGTGGTCCATGCCCAAATTTCACCATTTCAGTCTTTCTATTAAATTGCCTAGAGCAGTAAAAATGCATCCCACTATTTCACACTTAAATTGAGTATGGACAAAGGTTTCCTGTGTGTTCAATTTTGATTTCAAATTTCAATGTCCTCATATATGGCTGAACCCCAAATTATTTATTAACAGGTCCCCCTTTTGCTACAAAGAATGGATGGAGATGCTACTCTTGGTCACCTTTATGAAAACTGAGCATTGAGATCATTTGAAAATATAACACAGCAATTTGGGAATTCTAGGTCTCAATTTTTCAGGTATTTGCAGTTGCTCCATCTACTTTCTACTAATTTTGGTGGAAGTACACAACACCCTAAAGCTGCAGACTCTCTTTGTATGGTGTTCACAGCTTTTGGAAAGGGGTATGAAATGTCAGTGTATTACTCCTCTTTGATTCAGAGTCTTGGTGATGGGGCCTTAACAGCTCTTAAGAGGTTATGGGAAAGAGATTTGAACTTGGTATTGGACGATGGGGATTGGGAAAGAATAAAAAAAAAAAATTAAACTATGTCTAGGGATGCAAGGGCATGCCTTATTCAGTTTAAGATTTTGCATAATTTCTACTGGACTCCCTCTAGATTGTTTAGGCTTGGTTTAAAAGACAAACCTACCTGCTGGCGATGTCAGTTACATAGCCCATGCTCTGTGATTCTGCACTAAGTGTCAAGAATTATGGATAACAATTTGAACTGTGAGGTTTTAGATACACAAATTACATTCTGCCCCAGACTACTGTATGTATATTGGGTTATGGGACTGTTACTAAAGTAGGTAACTGTGGTAGTGGGGGCGTGGTTGAAAGCCGGCTTGTGACTGGAGAGCGAGATCAGGAGATGAGAACGGTAAGGATTGTCTCTAACAGATGTTTGTCATTGCAGTGATAGTTGGAGACAGATTTAAGAGCAAATCGGTTGCCAGTGAGGGAGAGAGAGAGATCTCCCAAACACTCCCCAAGATTGTGACATGCTGTGTGCACTGAAAAGCATGATTATTGAGTGAAGTGCTGAAAAAACTATTTTGTGTTATAAAATAAATACTGTCTGAGTTGGATTTGCCGTCTCTCGCTTCCTCCTTGTAAGCCCATTATGAACTTTGTTTCACTGGTGCCAAACCCGGAATTAAGGGAGGAAGAACTCCGTGAATGCCTCACCTCTGGAGGATGATTTCAAGACCCTCGCAGCATCCACCACACACAACATCAGGCCCTACTCGAGCTATGCACAGAACAGGAGCAGAAGTTTATTGCACTCCTCCAAGCCCAAGCAGAGGACTGGCAGGTGCTCCAGAACTTGCTACACCAGGAGGGTGCTGCCACCATAACCCAGAATCCCTGACTGACCTGCCCCATGTTCCGCTTGTCAAGATGGGCCCCCAAGATGATCCAGAGACCTTCCTGGAGCTCTTTGAGCGGACGGCGGGGCCTGTGGATGCTGAGCACCCAGTGGGCAGTCCGATTAATATCACAGTTGTTGGGGAACCCCAACTCGTGGCACAGCAGTTACCAATGGAGAACCTCCTGATGTAAGCCGACCTGAAGAAAGTACATACCAGGCCTTGGTGGATTCAGGTTGCAGCCAAACCTCCATCCATCAATGCCTGGTTCAAGACAAGGCTTTGGGTGCTAGTCACAAAAGGGAGGTAAGGTGTGTGCATGGGGATATCCACGATTATCCTGTAGTGACTGTGACGATTCAACTTCGGGGACAAAAACATAGTGTTAAGGCTGCGGTTAGTTCCCGTTTTACCTATCGCTAATTTTGGGCTCGAATTGGCCAGTGTTCTCCAGATTATGAAGGGAAATTTGTGCAGATGGGTCCTGTAAAAGAGCGTCTCGTGTGGGATTTGTGATGCGCTGTCTGGGGAGGTGGAGGTGGGGCTATCTACGTCAGTTCCGTGTTAGGATGATGTAAGGGCTGGATGAAGGGTTAGGATGAAGTCTCGGCTTCCCTAGCCCTTAGAGGATTCCCTGACGGAGATTTTCCTCTGGAGCAGACACGAGACAAGACTCTTACCGTACGTTCACACCAGAGGCGGCGAGAGCGTCAAATCGACCGGAAGTCATTCTTTTTCAATGACAGCCAGCGTCTCTCTGCGGCGAGAAGCGGCGCGGCGAGTCTTGGGCGGCGTGGGCGTCAGATGGAAGTTCAAGCGCAGTCAACATTATGGTAATGAGCTGTGACGCGGTTCGGCGGCAACCAATTGGAATATAGAAGTGCTCCGCTCTAGCGATGT
Source organism: Xyrauchen texanus (assembly GCF_025860055.1). Taxonomy (NCBI): domain Eukaryota; kingdom Metazoa; phylum Chordata; class Actinopteri; order Cypriniformes; family Catostomidae; genus Xyrauchen; species Xyrauchen texanus. The sequence goes on from NC_068299.1 coordinate 41,270,842, forward strand.
CGAGAACACAACCGTGTAAACTTTGGTTCCCACCAAACATTCGTTCCGAAGATAAAATGTAGAAACGAATTATTGCCGTGACGGGTTTCCCTGTAATATATGACCAAGACCACAGTTATTATTACAAATGTATTTTATTTTGATAACAAACAACTATAATTTTAATTACTTTTGCCATCGATCGATTTCTTATTTTCACATTTTAAAGAGTTCATGAGGGTATACGCTACTTGTGATCGGTCGGCAAAAAGTAAATGGTCGACATGTCTGGATGTTTAAATTGCGGCCCCTTTAAATATAGTTCACAAAACAAAGCATTCTGAACAAACGTTGCCGCATATTTCAACTACGTCAGAGCGTCCACGAGCGTCCTTGAGCGTCGAAGGCAGGGCTGCCAGAGCGAATTTTGACGCTCTCGCCGCTTCTGGTGTGAACGTACAGTTAGGCACGCCTTGAACCAAATGAGAGGGACTGATGGTCAATGACTTCAGCCAGAAATTGCACTTGGATATCCGTACTTTCCTATTATAAATGACCAGCTGTATCGAGTGATGCAGGATGCTTAGACAAAAGAAGATACAACAAAGTTGTTGATACCGAAGAGCTGTCGAGAAATGTTATTCCAGATGGCGCATTATAATTCGATCACTTAGGGCAGGAAAAGAAACTGAACTGAAGTCTAAGGGCCCGTTTCTATTGGCCGGGCATTCGCAAGGATGTTCACAGATGGTGTGCCTCGTGCCGTGAATGTCAGCTGGTGAATACCGCCAGCCACCCCAAAAGTGCCTTTGCGCCCACTTTCTTTGATCGAGGTCCCCTTCGAAAGAATTGGTATTGACCTCGTCGGGCCATTAGAGCGGACAGCAGGTGGGCATCGCTTTCTGTTGGTTCTGGTGGACTAAGCAAAGTGATATCCGGAAGTAGTGCCTTTACACAACATTTCAGCAAGTAGTGTTGCAGATGCATACTTTTTTGTTATTAACAAATTATTAGATTCCAATCATAAAACATACACAATATAAAAAATTGAATAAATTATTCACATTAAGTAAGAGAGGGGGACATCTATAGGGAGAGATTGTAACAGGTAGTTGTTGTACAGGAATACAATTTTAGCAACATTAACCTTCCCAATCATAGATAAATGTAATGAAGCTCACCTGCCCACATCGCTCGAAAAACTTTTTATTAAGGGGTCAAAATTATCTCTTACTAAATCAATGGCCAAATACTTAATGCCCTGTTTGAGCCACTGGAAGGTGCCCGGCTGGAAAGTCATTACTGGACAGTACGCTGTCAGAGCCAAAGCTTCGGATTTAGACCAATTGACTCTGTTTCCTGAGAAATTAGAAAAGGAATTAATTATTCTGTGGAGGCAAGGCATGGATCTAGTGGGGTCAGAGACGAATAATAAAATAACATCTGTGTAAAGCAAAAGCTTATGCGCCACACCTCCCACCATCACCCCTGGAAAATCATCTTTCCTTCTTCCCTGCTAATGGTTCTAGGGCAAGACAGAACAATAATGGGGAAAGAGGGCATCCCTGCCAGGTGCCCCTATCAAGAGTAAAATAATCTGAAATGAATCAATTTGTTTGTACTGCCACTACCGGGTGTCTATAAAGTAACTTAATCCATCCAACAAAAGTATTCCCAAATCCGGGTATTTCCAAAATCTTAAAAAGATAATCCCATTCTACCATATCAAATGACTTTTCGGCGTCAAGTGAGATGGCAGCGACTGGAGACTGATCATTCGCTGACCACAAGATATTGATAAAATGCCTAATGTTATCAGAAGAGCTATGGCCCCGAATAAACCCCACCTGATCTATATGTATATGAGATGACATAACTTTACTTAATTGGTTAGCCACAATTTTTGACAATATATTTACATCTAGCTGGATCAGGAAAATTGGATGGTAACTCTTACACTTGCTTGGATCTTTGTCCTTTTTAAGAATCAGACTGATCTGGGCTTGAGTCATGTTAGCAGAATCCTTATATTTAATGATTCCGTGTAAACTTCTAACAAAAGTGGAGCCACTTCTGTAGCATAAGATCTAAAAAATGAAGTGCCAAAACCATCTACAAAAGAATGAGGGGGGTTGATACACTCTGCGACATGTATGAGAGTGGAGTGTTATATTATGAGAATTTGAGTCATCATTTTGTGATTTTCAGATCTCAGTTCTTAAGGTATTTACAGTTGCGCCTCATGCTCTGTACTGTTTTTGGGAGTAGCACACACGCCCCTAAAATGGCAGATGCTTTGGGAGAGGTGATTACTGCTTTTGGAAAAGGTCATGAGGCATCAGTGTATTACTCCCTGCTGACTCAGAGTCTGGGGGATGGAGCTTTAACTTCTATTAAGAGATTATGGGAGAAAGATTTAAATTTGATATTGGAGGATGGAGTGTGGACTAAGATTCTGAAAAATGTCAAGTCTGCATCTAGAGATGCAAGATGCATGCCTTATGCAATTTAAGATTTTACAAAGATTTTCTTGGACCCCCTCTAGATTATATAGGCTTGGTCTTAAAGACACACCCACCTGCTGATGATGCCAATCAGAAGTTGGAGACACAACCCATGTCTTTTGGGGGTGTGTTAAGATCCAAGATTTTTGGGTAAAGGTTCGCTCAGGACGCTCAAGAATGACAGAATTACACAGAATTATTTGTGTGACATTCTGGGCACGACAAATGGATTTATTGACTCCCAAAAGAAAGAACCGATTCTGAACACCTGAAACGAGTTGTTAGTAATTCTGGACTTACTTCCTGTACTAACCTACTTAATTTGGTAACAAAAAACCCACCTCTGGTCTTCATTGGCAACAGCTTTGACCTGCCCTCAAACACTATACTAGGCGCTAGACCAATCACAACAGACTGGGACATCTGACCAATCAGAGCAGAGTAGGCTTTCTGAAAGGAGTTTAGAATGAATCCTTTAAAACGGATCATTGAACAAGTCCTTTTTGATATTGGGAAAAATAGGTAATGCTACAATTTAAATTATGAGCAAATTAAAGGGTTTTTTGACCTTGGATGCATGTAAATCTATTGTATGAGAACTTTAAAACAAAATTAGGCATGTTTAAAAACCATAATAGGTGCTTTTTATGAGTGCCAGAAGCGTCTGAAGTCCCACAACACAATGATCTCAGTTTTACTCTCATTTAGGTTTAAAACATTTTAAGACATCCAAGATTTTATTTTGAATAAACAGGCCAATAAAGATTCTAAACCCTTTTTGTCATTTTGTTTCAAAGACATGTAGATTTTAGTGTCATCTGCATAACAGTCAAAAGACACACCTAAAGACACACACTTAAAGATAGATCCTAAGGGAAGCATATACAATGAAAACAAAATCGGAGCAATGAAAAGAATGGAGCCTTGAGGGACCCCGCAGATTGAGAAACTTCTATAGGTGTGGTGGTGGTGTAGTGGTCTAAACCACATAACTGGTAAACTGGTAATCAGAAGGTTGTTGGTTCGAACCCCACAGCCACCACCATTGTGTCCTTAAAGCAAGGCACTTAACTCCAGGTTGCTCCAGGGGGATTGTCCCTGTAATAAGTGCACTGTAAGTCACTTTGGATAAAAGTGTCTGCCAAATGCATAAATGTAAAATGTACTCAAATCTGGGCCGGTTGCATAAACATAGCCATTAACTTAAGACTTTGTCTAACAACTATCTGACTAGCTAAAGACGCCATAGAAAGGCTCTTGCAAAAAACAAGCACACAGTTGTCTTTAGTAAAACAGTCTAATTTATATTGCATTGTGGGAAAAGTAAGACACTAAACAGCTTAAACAATTGCAGACAGTGGGCACTCAAACGGTTTTCCTTTGCTGAAAATATTTGCCAGTTTGAAGACTGCAATGCTTCAAAATTGATTGTACTGTACATATTTTGTGATTTTATCCCAAATAATAATAAACAGGAATTGTTCAAGTCAAGAGACTCAACTCAAGCCCTTCTATCCCTCAACTGCAGCGCCCACTAGCTCAGCGGATTTTGTTTTCCATGGCAACATTGAATGTAAACAAAACTTAGCCTAGGGGTCTGCTGTCTTACACTTCGGTCTTAAATTAGAACAATCTAAGTTTTTATGCAACTGACTGATAAAGTTAAGACCAACATTTTAGACAACTAACATGTAAGACTAGGGTAAAACCATTCAACCAATTGAGGGCTGCCGTGGAAGTCTTTCCTGCTTCCTCTTCCTCTAGAGTGTTTCCCCACTCCAGTCGTTGCCCCAACTGAACGGGCCGTCCAGGCATCCCTGGATAGGTTGTACCTGTATTAAACTTCTGTCTGTTACTTTCACATGTGTATCATTTTACCTTATCCTGTTGTAGATTCTTTTATTCTTTAATGCAGGAAATGGAGTAATACAGCAAAGTGAGCAGAAGAGCTGAAGTGCCCTTACTTCAACACATTTTTATATCTCTCTGTACCCACCCTTCCATCACACCATCCTTTTCAGCCCTATATGGAAGCAAAGCCTTAAACTAGAATAATTCAAGAAACAATGAGTGTGTGTGTTTCTGCCTCTCTCCCATCTGCCTGCTCCTCCAGTTCTTGTTTGTGCTGCATGCGACCTTGACAATATCAACACCAAAGAAAGGAGAAAACACAGCTTGTGCTTCTTCTGACACACACACACACACACACACACTGTCCTGACCCACATGCACATCTCAATCTTGAAGCAGAGTCAGCTGAAAGAGAACACACTTTTCCTTTTATAAGCATAAACATAATATAATATTTTTCACAAATTTTTTCATTCTTTTAAGGATATTAAAATATAAAATCAAGCTGGTGAATATGATTACTTCAGAAAATCTTGCTCCGCATCCCGACCTCACGTACCTTCGACTTTCAGAACGAAAGCGAGCCGGGAGCAAAACGTTCGAGTTTCATGTTCACTCAATGAATGCAATCACTCTCAATGAGCGCTGCGCCCGCGTGGGCTTCACCCAGGCAATCAAAGTGCTACTTCTGATTAGGCGAAGCCACTTGATGTGGAGGAGAAGAGGCACGCAGGATATGCCGGCGACAAATTCTCCTTAAATCTCCATGCTCTGTCCCTTCCTCACACGCCTCCTCTTGTGGTTCCTCGGGAGCCGCAGGAGTCGTTTAGCGGGAGGAGACGGTAATGGCTTCTGCTGAGATCAAATTGTCTTGATTTTCAAGCATTCACAGAGAAAGCAAATGGTCTCAACGAGTGTTGCTTATGTAAACAGTGCTCGTTCCCATCAGACAGAGGGATATATATATATGTGCTAGTGGAAACAATTGCAAAACACCATCTTTATAAACACAAAGCAGGGAATCCACCTGCTCAAACATGCAGACACAACAGTGAAGAGAAGAGGTTTAATGGTAATCTTCGGAACACCAAAGGGAATTAGAAAATGAAGCCACTTGCTGTGAAGGTATACATGAAAAGCAAAAACTTTTACTCTTGCATTGACGTGCGTGTCGAGGGCGAGACGCCGAGTGCAATCTGCCAATACAACTACCATGATAATGATTTCAGAGATCACCTCCTGCTTGGAGCTCCTCATAGCATCAGCAAACTGATGCAGCTTTCAGTGACTGACTTGAAAGGGAACTTGCTGACACCATAGTTCCATAATACCACGGTTAGCATATACGTGAGCTGCTCACTGCCTTCTTTCCTCTAGGAACGTTCTGTGCTGTGTAGAAGGTAACCATCTGACAATCAGTCTCGCCAGAGTTTCAATTGCTGTTACTAAGGTTAAGGGTGGGTGAAGCATTTCTGTGGGACTCCAAATAAATAGTGTGTATATGATTTATGCGTCTCGTGAAAATTTTAGCAGCTGGAGGGGTTGCTTTTTAGACAACCTCAGTTTTGTTTTTTTCCAATGCTGCAAAAGCATGAAAACGGTTTCACTTTTGCACGAAATAAAGTCAGGATTACCTTTTTTATTTAATCTGTGGGAGGATCAAGGCACCTCACTGGAGTCACAGCAAAATGGCATCATTCTGATTGCAGGGATGGATTACCGACCAGGCCAATGGGTCCAGTGCCCAGGGGCCCTTAACTGCCCAGGGCTTTAAGGTTGCACGATCCAGTTTGCTGGCCCTGGGGCCTTTGCAAGTCATGTGCAGTCTGAAGCCCTTCTGTAGTAACAATCCTATGCGGAGTCCTCAATGGCAGCAGATTGGAAAAATCTATTTCACATTTTAATGAGCCAAGCAAAAAACTAATTCTATAATGCGATATTTGTTATTTATAAATATTTAGTTTCTGACCAACCAGTCATTGGTTAGCATTGCCATTGCTAACCACCCAACAGTGTTCCTTTCTGTTAAATCCTGAAGAAATAATAAGCTTAAAATCCACTGATATATCAGTGATAAAATCTCTCTTTGACATGAAAGGAGTCCCTTTACTTTTACTTTCTTAAAGTGTACTACCCATATAATTCATGATGTACTGAATTACAATTGCTATAACAATTCTATGACAGAACCAGAAAACTGGTTATATATTATATAAGAAAATAAAGTAGAACAGCATCAATATTTTCCCCCCCCATAGGAAAAAGGCTTTCCACACTTTTTATTGCACTGATACAGATCTATTTGTAAATTATACACCTACAAACCATAGCAGGTACAACATGGCATTAACACCTACAAGACACCATCCTCAGTGACGGATGTTCTTTTAGACAAACAATATAATTATGTATGCTACAGCTGCAGACGTCTGCAAAGCATTCATTTACTCACACTGTCGAGGCACATCTCCAATGAAATAGATCACTCTTAGAACATAAAACAAAGCTGATATTTACCATTTATATAACAATATAACTTAGTAGTCAGGTATCAGACACTTTGTGTTCTCCATTTTAAGAGGGAATATAATTCTTACTTTTAAACATTGTCGTACACAATTAGTTACAATTTCAAAAGAAGCTACATGTCCATATTGCAGTCTTCAGAACCGTTAGTATGGAGACAGCTCCGAGTTCTTGCAAACATTTTTGTGGTTGATTGACTTGAGATTGTAAATCTGAGAAGTTAAGCTTTTGTACATTCAATGACCTTTGACATGTTTCCTTGGGTAAATTAACAGCTGACTGGCATGAAGTTTGGGTAAACATTAAAGGCAAACGTTGCTCAAGGCAGATGCAAAACCTTTAGAAATGTAAGTCAAGCAATGGGGCTCAAGCATATTAGTGTAATAATACATGTCTGATGTTAGGGAAATCAACAATTAATAAAAACAACAAAAATAGAACATTTACAATTTCCCATTAATTTTTCCTCCCCATGTGATACTCGTGTCATCATCGGACAGGGAAAAAAAAATTATATAGCTTGAATAAAGCAAAATGAAAACTTGAAAAAAATGATATATTAGACATGTTCCTCTATTTTTTGCTACGCAGGCGTTTGGAGTGACGCGGGAAGTCCGAAGACTTGCGTTTGGCAGACGGGCCATTCTCGCCTTCGGGGCCCATGACCACGGAGGGTGGCTGGGCCACAGCAGAGATGTTGCTCGCGGTTGCCGCGGGAGCGGAAGAGCCGGAGTTGACGGCAGGAACTCCGGTGGCCACCGCACTGCCCATCAGTTCTCGGAGCTTGTGCTCGAGTTCAGCAAGCCGTGCGTTCTGCTCTCCGATCACCTGCGACTGCTCCAGCAGCTTCTGCTCCTGATCCTGCAGCTGCTTCTGCTGCTCCAGCTGCTTCACGCGCACCTCTTGCATCTCCCGCCGCAACGCCGTCATGGACGCACCATTCACCTTCACCTGCTGCTGGACCTTTGTCATCTCGGAGCGTGATGGAGTGTTTTTGGCCAATAGTGACATGGTGGACAGAGAAGTAGAGGGACCAGCCACTGCAAGATGAAAGAGTAATTTGTTTTAAAATGACTACATATGTACAATAAAACTGTTTAAGGAAAACTTGATTTGTATTTCCTGAAAGAAGCTGTAGCCAGATAATTTGGTGCCAGACAAATGGTAAATGGTCTGCACTTATATAGCGCCTTTTAAACCTTAACGGTATTCAAAGCGCTTTACATTGTGACTCATTCACCCTTTACACGAACACATTCATACGGCCATGCAAGGTGCTAGCCTGCAATTGGGAGCAACTTGGGTTTAGTGGCCGACCCGCTCTACCAACTGAGCCATAGCAGCCCCAAATGGGAAAGAAACTATTAATCTCATGTCATTTTGTGCTGCAACTCAGATTTGTTTAAAGGGGTCATGACATGTTTTTTTTTATTGTATTATTATGTTCCCTTAGGTGCAATTATAGTATTAATATATTTTTTTTTAAGAAAAACTTTTAAAATCTAGTGATTTATGACCTTTTCCCACCCTGTTTCTCATCCTCTGATTCAAACAGTCTGTTTTGGGGGCGTTTTCCATTTAAGACTTCAGTGTTAACGCTCAGTTATGATTGGCTAACGTCAGTGCCTATGTATCAATTATTGACGCCCCCAGCCAGAACAATATGCAAGTAAACTAAGTAAAAACACTGTGATTATTCATAATGAATGAAATTGCGCTTTAAGAAGTAGTTTAAAGTTTAAAATAGATTACTTACAGTTTGCGTCGTCGTTGTTCCCAGAATAGTCGGCACGGACTTATCTTTGAACAACAGTTTTCTGGCAAAGCCAGCATCATATTGAGATTTGTTCTCAAAACAGTCATCCTTAAAATGTACAGAACAAGCGCTTAAGTTAACACTGCCGTGACTGGAGCGTCCGCAAAAAACAAACTGCATCCATTTTTCCCTGGCGTCTGGATCTTTCGGCAGCTTATTCAGAGGTTTTGTTTGACCACAGCCAGGAACAGCACATCTGTGTGGCATCGTAATTTTCCTGTGCACAAGTAGTCTCTGTCAGAGCTCGCTGTCCATCGACTGAACACTTGTGAGGCGACGGCGATACTGAAATGAGTGTAGTTGTCTTGCGCTTAAAGCGTAGTTATCTTGTGCTGGAGGCGGTCATATGCAAACGCTGGTACGTCACTTCTAACCGTCACGTCACTTCTAACCATGAATCCAGAACGAGCTGTATTTTGAGCTTGATTAAATAAATGATTCGTTTAGAATGGGGAGGACGTCTTAAAATATTAAACTTGCAGGACGTCTTAATGATACAAAGACCTCTTATATACCAAAAGATCAAGGCAAATTTGGTTTCTCATGTCATGACCCCTTTAAAGATCAAGAACCTTGAACTTTTAAGAAGCAATATGAACATTTAAATATACAGAAAATAAATATAATATTTGTCAAAGGGTCACTAGGTTGATAAAGCCCCATTCAAACTGGGGCTGCTGTAAAGATGATATGAGACTTCACTCTCGTTAATATGCACTCTAACAAAATAATCCCCAAACACTCGCAGAACTGCCACTATTCTTAATGAGAAAGAACCATTTTAGCACTTCAACACATTGAGGCAAATCCTTCTAAATTGTACAATTTATGTATGCAAACTATAAACACATGCACAAACACAGGGTTGGGAGGGGTACTTTTTAATGTAACTCATTACAGATTACTGACTACTTTACAATAAACGTAATCAGCAATGTAATCCAATTACATCAATACAAAAGTAATGTAATCAGATTACCTTTCATTACTTTTGGATTATCACAAGGGCTCAAATGTAAATAAAGTGTACATTAAATCAATCTATTCTCTAAAACTTAAAATTATGCCTTGAATACAAATAGAACATTTTTAGTATTATTATTAGTGGCCGACCGATATGGGTTTTTTCAATTGCCGATGCCGACATCCAGGGAGCAGGTTGGCCGATACATCCCAATTTAATATGGTAAAGAACAAACATAAAATTGTGAAAAAAAAACATGTAAACTGTTATTTAGCACTATATTTACTCAATTTCACACAAAACTAACAAATAATACTGTATTTTTAATATGGTAGATAGTTTCTTCAGATTTCTGTTTAGTCATAAAATGTTTGTAATTTATTTGCATGAAGAAATTGTTAATATATAAGAAAGGAAATAACAGTACACTCTGTAATCCAGCAAACATGGATGCAATGTCCACATTTGCAAATCGCATTTACTCCAAAAATACAGAATGAAACTGATTGTACATACAGTGCATAGTGAATAAAACATGTACTTATAGCACACGTGAATCGCTTTTACCTGGGGCTGCATCCGAAAACGTAGGCAGATGACTTGCTCCATTGCTGCCTAATCAGTTAATGGCTTAACTGACAACTGTTTTGAATAAATGGAACACTTATGGAAACTGGTCTCCGAAAAGTTTGAAAAGCACCTTATTTTTATCCTACCTCCGTATACAGCCTCCGGAGGCAGCATTTTCCTGATTTCAGACACAGCCTTGAAGTTGCACTGACACGCTCATGCAGATCCAGCATGAGCAGCAATCTCCCGACAGTTTAAATGGCTTGGATCGCCTGCTTGGATTGTCACAGGTCAGACCGTCATGATTAGTGAAGGAGTGGAACTTTTGATCCTAATCCTGAAGTTTTGATTCTGGCTGATAGAATACACGTTTCAGCGCTCAACTGGAAGAAAACAATGGATTTTCGTGAGGTTTGTGAATTACATCTGCATTTCAGAGATGTAACGCCGAGGTGTTTCCTTTCATGATGCTCAACATGCAAGTTTTACTCCAGCTCCACTTATTTCACAACAAGAGTGCTTCTGTATTTACTTATTTTGTATTATTCCCGTTATTTGCAATTCTTCCCATAAGGCCTGCACCCCTGAGTCTTCTCTTTACTGTTGTACATGAAAACAGTGTTGAGTGGGTATAATTCAATGAAGCTGTCAGCTGAGGGCATGTGAGGCATCTATTTCTCTAACTAGAGACTCTAATGTACTTATCCTCTTATTTAGTTGTACATCTGGTCTTCCAAATCTCTTTCTGTCCTTGTTAGAAACGGTTGTCCTTTTTCTTTGAAGACTGTAGTGTACACTTGTATAAAATCTTCAGTTTTTTGGCAATTTCAAGCATTGTATTCTCTTCATTCCTCAAAACAATGATTGACTGACGAGTTTCTAGAGAAAGACGTTTCTTTTTTGCCATTTTTGACCTAATATTAACAAATATTAGTCTATTGCATACTGTGGCAACTCAAACACAAAAACAATGATAAGCTTTAACGCACCAAATAGCTTTCAGCAATATTTGATTTAATGGCAAGTGATTTTCTTGTAGCAAATAAGTAATTTAGCATGATTACTCAAGGATAAGGTGTTGGAGTGATGCTGCTGGAAATGGGCCTGTCTAGATTTGATCAAAAATTACTTTTTTCAAATAGTGATGGTGCTGTTTTTTACAAAAATAATGTCCTGACTACTTTGTGATCAGTTGAATGCAACTTTGATTAATTAAAGTACCAATTTTCTTTCCAAAACAGCCAAATCTGTAAATTTTATATCTGTGTATATGGATATATTTCAAGACATGACAAAATATTTATTGTTGGAATACGTATTGGAATGGAATTAGTATTTTTTTTTTTTATACTTATCCTGTTACATATACATACATACATACATACATACATACATACACACACACACACACACACACACACAGTTAAATAATGTGTAATTAACAGTGTTGGCTGAGAGAGATTGTCTTTCATATGTTAGCAAAATGGACCTTATGACTGAAATATACCTAAATGAATCAGAACCAATCTAATTGAAAGCTTGTGAATCAATAAATACCCAGCCCTAGTTCACATTGTTAGCGACTGAGCCATTTGAGGTTGTTAGTCCCTGTACTGTATGTTGCTATTTGGGCATTCTACTGCTGATCGCTGTAATGTTATTGGTCAGCTGCACAGCTGGTCATAAATACAAAAAATCTGATCACAGAGGAGATCAGTAAAAAGTTTGTCAGTAAAAGTTTTCTGCATTCTGCAGAAGAGTGTTTTATATGAAGTGCAGCAGAAAATTAATTTAGCTCATTTAAAAAAAAAGGTATAACTCAGCACGGTTTAAATGACACTAGCCTTACCCGGAGCAGATCCTATCAGACGGCCCGAGAGATCTGCGCCTGGAAGCCTTTTCTTCAGGATAGGAACAATCTTTTCATCGAAGTACTCCATGGCCATCGAAGAGATATCTCGCAGCTCCTGAAGCACCTCATGAGCTCTCTGTGGAGCACGTGTGGAGTTGACATACCGCAAAACACGATAAATTTCATCAATCACCTACAGGAGACAAGACGGAAGAGAACAAAAACATTATGAAATTACGTGAAACTTGAAAGTCAAAAATATATTCTATTTTCCAAAGAAAATAAAGTAATTTAACTCTGCAGTCTTCATTTGACTGTAAAAATGCTACAAAATATTAAAATATATTTTATCTTTCTTTAAACGCAAACATGAATCAATTCACTTTGTTCGATTGTTGTTTTCTTTGTCAAAAGTGGAGTTCAAACCGTCAACGCGTGAAATTGACCACCGTATCATGTTCTAAATAGCTTGTATAATTACAGTATAAATATGAAGTTTAACAGAATTGCTTCACATGATGTTTATACAATAGAGTGACAAATAAGTTTGTGTTTGTTTTTTGTAATCCAATCACAAAATGTTTTGCACCCAGTTTAATTAGCACTGACCATTTCCGATCGGATCATCAGAAACGCCTCTTAATACCAGTTTCAGTAGGACCTCCAGGAAAAAGGTGGATAAACTGAGCTGTACTAAGCAATCCAGACAAGAAAGACAACCGTATTCTGCTGCTGTGTGACTGAAGCCAAAGTTATCCAACGTCACTTCTGTTGCAAGATGTCACCTATAGAGCTTGACTACATGCAAATCCTTCTCCAATAGACCAATCCCAATGCTTACACAGACATGCCTTCGCAGGGCACTTCAAAGAAAAAACAAACATGATGGGTGACTTTAGGGTGGTTCAAAACTGAATTTCCAATAAGAATGAGTTCCAAATTGGCAGTATTTTTGAGCCCCACGCCATGCACCAGAAACTCACATGGAGGTTAAGACTTAAGGAATATGGCATAGAGATGATCACTTCTGAATGGACCGCACCTACATAATAACTGCAATCTGCACCAACATGGTTAGTTAAATTTAGTTTATATCGCAACTGGAGTTGAAAATGTGTGTGGGCTACTACGACAACTGCTCGGCTTTCAGTAGCTAGCCAAGTTAAGCCCTGTTCAATCCGCCAGCGACACACAGTGACAAAGACACAATCTCATTCATTTTTAATGTGAGCTACGAATTTCCAGGGACACTGACCGTTGGTAACTAGATATGGGCAGAGCTTTATGCAAATGACGAGCGACATTCGGCAGCAATGGGAGAGAAGACATTGGAGATCACATAATCCATCTCCTGTGAGATACAGGAGTCGAGTGCAGGCAAGATGGAAATGAAATTCACTGTTCTATCATTTGTCTGCAACCACATACTTGGATATAATAAGAAAATTAAAAAAAAAGTTTATCAGAGAGTACTTTCCCAAATTCTTAATTATTAGCTTCAATAAACCAAAAAAAAAAAAAAAAAAAAACAGATTCCTTATCAAATTAGAATGAATGGCAGCCAACCAACAATTTTGGCAGTAGTAGGTATGCCCACTAGCGACATGCAGTAGAGGTTTTTGTGAATAGGGCTTCAGGTAGCTTGGCTGTTATACAGATGAGTACCCTTTGCACTTGTCTTTTTGGCACCACTTCCCGTTGTAAAAAGAAATTGTGATGCTGACAAAATATTGGTCTATCTGTAACAAGTTGAGGATTGTTATGCTGAATTGTTTTTGGCTATTCAGTTTTACATTTCATGTTTTTACATTACACAATATTTATCAATGCATCTGTTTTAGTCACTCTCCTACTGTACATGTCTGCCTGCAGTGCATCCCATCAATTCTGCCACAGGTTTTCTTGATCCATGTACTTGTGATTTGCATTTACTGCTTCAGGCCTTTGAGCACGCAAGGCTTAATGGACTTTTGCATAATCTGTTGTGCTTTTGCATATCCACAAGAATGTCTTCTTTGCTGCGACATGCTCTACAAAATGTTTTAATACAATATTATTTTATTGTGAAGCTATCTCAGATATATATTTTTGTATCATCATAGTGGAGAGTCTCTGGTTAAATAGCAGATCAAACACATCTGCATAGATGTGCCGCATAGTTACACATCTGCAATTCAGGTTACCTGTACTGTCAAGTGGATATGCTTTAGATTAAGGTTGTTTTACACAGGACGAGGCAAACTGTAAAATCCCTTACTGTGGAAGCATCCGTACATGTGGTGCTTGTGCTGCGGTCTCAGGGCCGGATGTTGGCATGGTTACAATCAACAAACACTTCATTACACACACATACACATATACATACATACATATACATACATACACACACACACATATACATATATATATATATATACACATATACATATATATATATATATATATAAATAAATCTTGTGATGGAGGGAGCTAAACAAATTTATATTATGTATTTTCACGTACAACGAAATACCCGACCGTTTGAGAATGCATGGATGAAATAGGTTAGTTTCTGAAGAAATGTTGCCCTTCACAACTGTTGTAAAGCCATCTTTCAAAAAGTTAACACACATTTTAATTGCACTTAATTTTTTTCCAGTTTCATTACAATTTGTTAAAATAAAAAGTTCAAAGTTTGAAATCAAGGAGTCTAACTTTATTGTGTAGGCTTAATCCTAACCCTGCTTAATGCAAATTACCCCATAGTACCAAATTGCGTTCAACCAGTGGTAACACAATCGGTTTCCTGTGGAGTTTGTTTTTCTGCGAACAACCGACCAAAACTTGGTCAACCAAGACTCTTCTTATCGAATAAAATTTGGTCGACTATTAGGGGGCAGCTTTAGTTTATACTTGCGTACTATTGTTTGTACTGATGAACGTAGTACAGGCATTTGGAAATTGCTCCCAAGGATGAACCAGACACTTGGAGGTCTTGGCTGATTTCTTTAGATTTTCCCATGATATCAAGAGAAGAGGCACTGTGTTTGAAGGTAGGCCTTAAAATACAGCCAGTCAATCCCTAAGACACCACTGCATTGGCTGTGTCTGCGCCCCCAACCCAGTTTTGTAAAGACTATTTAGGATTATGTTCACCCTTCTTTTTCTGGAAATTAAAAAAAATTAGCAAATGTGATTGTATATAGTGATAAATATCGATATCGAATGATATGAAAAAGAATATCGTGATAATATTTTTTGCCATATCACCCAGCCCTATTGCTAGGTATTTCTGAAGGTTTCTTTGAAAAGTGGTAACTTGTATAACTGACAAATTAATGATTATAGCTGATGACATGATGTACCTCTTTAAAATGTGTTTTAAAGAGGTACATGTGGTATAACCAAGGAATTATCCAGTATGATTTGGAACCAGGGATTTTCATGTTTTTTGAATAACATCAAAAACATAACATCCGTATAACATCCATGAGCGTTCGCTGGCGTATGCAGAGAAAGCTGATGACAATGAATATCATGTCTCTTGTACCATTCTCAAGATATAAAAGTTCATGATTAAATATGCACTATTTTTGAGCAGGAGATTTGTAAGTATCTGAAACAGAGGACCATAAATCAACTGTTGGAAAAGACAGCCCAGTTGACCATGTGACTCTGAAAAGTCACTTCTGATTGGCGGAGGACACCTTTGGGGATACGGCCAATTTCAGTTCAAATGTTTCCAAACAGGCTGCCAGGTCACAGCCATGTGAGGTCATGTGAACCAGTCTGGCCATTCTCTGTTGACCTCGCTCATCAACAAGGCGTTTCCATCCACAGAACTGCCCCTCACTGGATGTTTTTAGTGAAAATCCCAGGAGATCAGCAGTTACAGAAATACTCAAAGCAGCCCATCCGGCAACAACAATCATGCCATGCTCCAAATCACTGAGATCAAATTCCACCCCCCCCCCCATTCTGATGGTTGATGTGAACATTAACTGAAGCTCCGGACCCGTATCTGCATGATTTTATGCACTGCAGCCACATGATTGGCTGATTAGATAATCGCATGAATGATTGTTGGTGCCAGATGAGCTGGCTTGAGTATTTCTGGGATTTTTACTCGTAACAGTCTCTAAAAGTTACTCAGAATGGTGCCAAAACCTAAAAACATCCAGTGAAGGGCAGTTCTGTGGATGGAAATGCCTTGTTGATGAGAGGTCAACAGAGAATGGCCAGATCGGTTCAAACTCACAAAGTCTACAGTAACTCAGTTAACTGCTCTGAACAATTGTGGTGAGAATAGCATTTACACAATATTAGGCAGGTGGTTTTAATGCTGTGGCTGATCGGTGTACATTTAATATCATGTATATTAAACATATTGTTTACATTAATATTTTGTACCATTTACAAGTTTTTACATGGATTAGTAGAACAAGTGTTAAAACGGTACTATCAACCTGCAGTGAAAGGATCTCGTTGCTGAACTTCATCACTATAGTACTCAATCATTGGTGAGTAAACTCTGAATTTACCGGCCACTGGCTCATCACAGACATTTTAGTCACATAGCATGGAAATTGGGCTCACAAGAGTGATTTCACTTGCATTGTAGAGGTTACAGTCACCGATCTAGCGAGAGTTGATATTGCAATATGATCTCTATGAACTCTATAAACTCACTAATCTCTTCCAATGCATTTCTATAACAAATAACAAACCATACATTTTAGTTATTACTGTTTTGTCAAATTACAGAGGTTTGTTTATCCTGATTCCTCAGATACCTGTGGGCTGTTTATAGTCATTTTGTAACAATCATCAGACACAACATTACAACCACAATATGATGTTCGTATTCTGAAGTGACATAAATATTTCAAAATTTTGTAAAATTGCTTCAACTAAATTCAGTGTGGCTGTGGAACAGGGCTGTATTCAAAAGAACCATTTTCCTGATTACAAATAAAGATTACATTTTAATTATATTTAGTAGACAAACCTTAAGCAAGTCTCTTCAGAGATGACTTCAAATATGAAAACGTACCTTTCCAGGAATAAAGCAGCACAGATTTGAATCCACATATTTCATGAACGTCA
Source organism: Xyrauchen texanus (assembly GCF_025860055.1). NCBI lineage: Eukaryota > Metazoa > Chordata > Actinopteri > Cypriniformes > Catostomidae > Xyrauchen > Xyrauchen texanus. The sequence goes on from NC_068299.1 coordinate 41,287,989, forward strand.
TGTTCAGCAGGGACAGACGTGTTTCCACCGCAGCCAGAATGTCTGCATGACGCGCAAGCGAGTGGTTCCTCCGCTCAGATTCCCTCCTGATGAAGAAATTATAATTTGTCAAATAAAACATTTGATGATGTTTGAAACATCTGGTGACAAGTTTCATTCATTAATGAATAACAGTGGATGGTGACATCAGACAAGCATTTCACTAGAAACATTCTGCTCAAAATTAATGTTTTAATTTGTTGTTGATGTTCATCTGGCACATGAAAATGCAAGGAAAATTGGTTTAAGAGGGCTTGGTGATGTCAGCCAAAATGGAAAGTTGTTTCAACATCTGAGTAACCAGTCACATTTTGATGAATTATTTTTTTATTTGAAAGATTAAGAAGAGAAACTCTTTTGGAATAAAGTTCAACAATGAATTCTGTATAAAAAAGGTAAATATCACTCATTCTACACTTACAGAAAGCACATGGCACAGCAGTAGACACCCATTTCCAAGAGATGTGAAAAGTTGAACCCTGAAGATCCACTCAATGAGTAAAGAGTGGCTGTGTCCAAATAAGCACACTTCTCTACTATATAGTATGCCAAAAAACAGTATGTCCTTGGCGTAGTATGTCCGAACCCTCAGTATATAGAAAACATTAGGCAAGAAATACCCAGATGACCTACAACATCTGGAGAAATTCAGAAGTGCGCATCCACTGGACACTGCACTATCCCATGATGCAACAGGAGCAGAGGAGACAACACGTTTAAAATATAAAATAAAGAAAAATGGAGGACACCTGCGTTTTGGACTCTCTTTTCAACTATAAGTTCTGTATATACCAAGAAAGTGGTTCCTTGTGGTTAAATTGTGCTCAATAGCAAAACCAGAGTAAATTATATTTGCAGTTGTTGTTACTGCTTCATATATATGTGTTATTCGACCTTGCCCATGCTCCAAGTGTATGTCCGGGCATCAGAGGTGGGCAGTAACGTGTTACATTTACTCGAGTACCTTTTCTGGGGAAATTACTTTTAGAGTAGGTTTAAAAGTTGGTACTTTTTACTCTCACTCAAGTAAACTTCAAAACTTTTACTTCTTTACAATGGTGGCGTTACTTTCATTACATTAATGGGTTTAATTTGAATTAATGTGTAATTTATTGAGAGATTAATGAATGGGACTTTTACGAGAGCAGAAGTTCAGAGAGAGTGAGACGCTCTCACAGACGGTCACTCAATCAGAGCTGCAGCATCAAACTCTTCAAAGTGAAAAACTTTCTTCGCTTCACAGTGAAAAAAAAAAAAGAATAGTTTCATCATGCAATTTTAATATATACTGTGTGTTAATATAAAGAGTAAACACATTTGATCAAATAAAGAGTACATTTTAAAATGTATCTGTATGTTTTGTCTCTCTATATGTTATTTTAATCCAGTAATGATATGTCAAAAAGTAATTTTCTACATTCAGCATGAAATAAAACATTGCAGGAGTGAAGGAAGCAGTAAACTCCCAGCTGCTACGTCTTCCCCGTGGTTGATTGTGGTAAATTGACCATTGTCAAGTGTACAACAAATGTACGCTTGAAATTATAGTACATTGTGGGTAAGAATGAGTGAACAAAATTAGGGAACGAGTGGCTCAATCAGAATTCAGACACTCCAACAAAATGACGGACACTCGAAACAGTGAACTATATAGTGGATAGTGGGTAGGTCTGAACGATTAATCGTTTTCAAATCGAAAGCACGATTTGAAAGAACGCGATTAGCTCATCGTGAAGAGTGCGATTAAAAATTCTGGTTTTATTACAGCGAATCTGACCCGTTTTAAACGGTCATGCAGTTACAAATTAATTCCGTCGTCATCCTCGTTCATGTGACAGACTTGCTCGCCAATCACAAGCGCCTCCTGTTACGGTCCTGCTCACCAATCAGAGTTGGCACAGGGCGTGTACATTTTACAACAACAAATGAAGCTAGTTGAAAATGTGTGTGATAATGGCGTCCACTGAACCTACAGACCTAGTCCCAAAAATGACCGGCACTTCAGTGATTTGGGGCTATTTCGGCTTTGAGAATTCAGATATAAACCAAAAGAAGGTAATATGCAAAGCCTGTCGTGCAGCAGTTGCCACATCACAGGGCAACACGTCAAACATTTGAAAAAGTACCACGAGCGGCTATACAAGGAGAGTATGGCCAAAAGGTCTAAAGACAGTACTTCTGCTCCAGCCGAGTCAACCAAGGTCAACCAAGTCAGGTTGCCATACCAGAAATGTACATGGAGTGTAAAAAGCAGAACAGGAAAATGTGGTGTTTTATGCCTCAACAACGGATTTATGGTCGAGCAGGACGACCGAGCCGTACCTAGTCTCACCGTACATTTCATTAATGATGAATTTCAGCTGAAGAGTCGATGCCTGCAAACGGCATACTTTCCCGTTTCCCGAGCTGAACAGCTACCTGATGACTCCTACTATAGACGGAGGAAGATCCTTTGGCCTGGTGGAACGTGCAGTGTTAACTTTCCAATGCTGAGCATTGTAGTGCAGGTGGCAATATAGCAACATGTCAGCATTCATATCTGAAACCAGCAAACGTTGACATGCTGATTTTTTGGCAAAAAAATGTAGTACTCTTTTCTCTCTTGTGCACTTTTCCTGACCACTGCACTTTATTTTATAGTAGCAGCATTTGTGAAAAATACAGGTTATCAGCAAATAAGGGTTTTAGTTGAATGTGAAATATTTAGTTGAATGTTTGGTGTAACATTTGGTTTAAAAAAATTTTATTCTTCTTTTTATTATATTATTTACTGTTTTTAATAAGATAAATGCTGGAATAATGTTACATATCACTACAGATTGTTTACAGAAATGTCCCATTTTCAGTGGATTTTTTATTTATTATGTATTATTACTTTATTTAACATGATTGCAGAAGGTGTAATATGTAGATGTTGCTCTTGAAATGAGGCATATCAGACATTTCAGTTGACAGGAAAGTACTGCTATTTTCTTTATTGAAATAGTTTTAATATTATTTATAAAATAATATTTATTTTTGTATTATTATTTAACTTAAGCCTTTTAAGCCACAGGTTCTGTGTTTGATTGTTCAATGTTACATGTTTGTTAAAAGAAAAACCCTTGTTACAGGCAATTCAGATCCATGTTCTCATCCTTGCATTAGAATATAAAGCAGTTTTGATGGTGTCTCATGTTGTAATGTTCCATGACATATTTTATCTATTACACAGAGAATACTGAACTTTTTTTTTTTTTTTTTTTTAAGAGCGCGGCGGTACTGCTGTACAGAACTAATGATCTAAATACTTACGACACTGAAACTACACTGAAATAAGTATCCACACAGGACTTTAAAAGCTATGAAATAGCATAAGAAGGCATTATATATCAGCATTATATAGAATGTCCTTGTGGGACATTTTCACGTTTTCACTGTAATGATTACTAGAAATGTTTCCAAACCTCTCTTCTTATTGGCAAATTCATCTGACATGAGCCCTTAAAGGGATATTATTTACTCACCCTCATGCAACCCCAGATGTGTATGACTTACTTTCTTCAGCTGAACACAAATGAAGATTTTTAGAAGAATTTCTCAGCTCTGTAGGTCCATACAAGGCAAGTGAATGGGTGGCAACATTTTAAAGCTAAACAAACAAACAAACATAAGTCAGCATAAAAGTAATCCATAAAATCCCAGTCGTTAAATCAGTATCTTCAGAAGCAATGTGATAGGTGTGGACGAGAAACAATCACTTTCACTGTTGTAGAAATTTTGATACTCATTGATCAGTGATAGTCATTGCAAGGGAATGCCCCTGTGTCTGAGGAATGCAGAGGGGGAAGATCTGCTCCTGTCAGAGACCTTGGGATAAAATAGTATAAAAAAACAAGTCAGCCCTCCCCTTCTCGTCTCGTCTCACTCATGGCACAGATTAACTCCTGTGTAATGATTGGGTCCTTCTTGCAAGAACAAATTCTTATAAAAGACTGTTTGATTCAGAGTGTCTCTTACGCAGTGATAATGGTTGGTTAATAATGTTTTTGCCACAACATTCACATTCTTCTTGTGTTTTTGGTGATTCACATTCTTCTCTGCATATAGCCCCCTGCTGTCTAGCAAAAAATGACAAATATTGATCTGTTTCTCACCCACCACCTATCAATATCACTTCTGAAGACATGGATTAAACCACTGGAGTCTTATGGGTTACTTTTATACTGGCTTTATGTGCTTTATGGAGCATAAACATTTTGGCCTACAGAGCTGAAATATTCTTTTAAAAATCTTAATGTGTTCTGCAGATCAAAGGAAGTCATACACATCTGGGCATGAGTGTGAGACAATTATGAGAGAATTTAAATTTGTCTTCATCTCTTTAAAGTGAAAGCTCCGCCATAATTTAATATTCTGTCATCATTTCTTGACCCTAATGTTGTAAGAACATAAAAACTTTCATGAAAATAATATTGCCCAAACAAAGAGACATTTAATCAGGATGTAACATGTACTTTCTATAAACTCTTTTGAAAAGGAAACTGGATATAAAAGTGTGGTTCACTCAAGCCACTAAAACTGTTGTTGTTGTTGTGTAATATATATATATACACACACACATACACACATTTTATTGTTGTTGTAATTTTTATGTTATTTTTCACATAAGATTGATCTTATGATGATCTCATCAATGATGCTAAACGTTGCAAGTTGCAGACAGCTGGGGTGAGGGACAAGAATGACAGTTTTGGAGTTTGTGTTTATTTACATGGCAAACTCCCATATTATATGAACTTTAAGGATAAAATAAAGCTATATCGCAAAGCTGTGATCTGTGTTATTGTCAGACACTCGAGCTGCAGACAGCGGGAGTGAGAGACGAGCGTCTCCGTGTTAAGAGTGCGCATCAGCCGGCGGAACTTTAAATCTCCCGGTCACGACTCCAGATCAGATTGGTTCTCTTCCGCCACTGGTTGAAGCTGCTCTGACCGCACAGAGAATGCCAGTTTTGGAGTTTGAGCTTATTTACATGTCACGCTCCCATATTATGTTAACTTAAATTATTGATGAAATAAAGACATACTTTATTTGTACTGCGCTCTACGCTGAACACCGGAAACTCACATGACCACACATGCCACTCTGTAAACTGAGACTGACTGGTCATCTTTTTATTAGCGGTGTAGAAAATGGGCAAACAGCTCTCAGAGAGAATGGGCTGTCACGTCCCCACATGCACTTATTTATTTAATATAAATCGCAGCATTTGCCGTCATATAATCGCACAGGCTGACATCGCGATTGCAGCCAGGGGCGAAAATGTCATCAAAATGTTGGGGGGGGGGGGGCAATAAACATAACAATTCTCAAGAGCAATTTTTGAAGGGGTTTTTTGTTGTTGCCCCGTTTGCATTTGTATTATTTTATTTCTTAAACAATTATTTTTAGAATATATCATTATATTATTTACAATACACATATTTTAATGATATTTTAGGGGGGACAACCCTCAGATAGGTGGTCCTGACCCAAAAACCCCCCACCCCGACCCCCATGATTTCCACCTATGCGTGCAGCACTAATATATATGTAAAACATTCACTGAAAGTAAAGTGACTCTGTCTAATATCTTATTGTGTTGCATGGAAGAAAGAAAGTCATACGGGTTTGGAACAACATGATGGTGAATGATGACAGAATTTTCATTAATAATAATAATTCTGTAATACATGTTCAATGTATATTATTATGGAGGACAAAACCTGCAAAAATAATAAATACATAAATAAATGTATTAAGAAAATAAATAAAGGAATAAATGTCTTGATAAAACAAATCTAATTCGTTTTTAATTAAAGTTATTCCTGAATTTATTTTTGTAGACTTTTTTCCCTTTATTTATTATTTTCTCTTTTTATTTGTATTCTTTAAAACTTTTTCTTATTATTTCATTATGCATTCATTTATTTTTACATTTATTTATTCCCACCTCTATTCATTTCCATATTTAAATATTCCCACATATATTTATTTTTATATTTATTCTTACATTTCTGTCTCTTGTATGATAATGATGTGGACGGGTCCTGCTTACCATTGGTTTATCATAGATTGAAGCGTGTGCTCGATTACTCTTGACTTGTTTTGATGTGACGTCAGGTCATAGCAATATGGTGTAAACTAAAGCTATTTGTGGGGCTAAAAACATAAGAGCTTCAGTCAATCCAAGATTTATTGGTTATACTACAATCACAAAATAAATGTGGAGCTGTTTCAACAAAACCACAAAATGAGCAATTTTCATAAATGATATGATTTAACCTTATGCTTTTCTTTTTGTCTGTGTATATAACTTCATATGCTGATGTCTGCAAATCCATAATATTGTTTTCTGTTGTTATGATTGTTCATTGTAAAAGATACAACCATGCTTCATTTCCCTGATCGTGTATGTATATATACGTTCTGCAATAAAAAATAATCCATAGCTGATGCTTCACATATATCTAGAGAGTTTCGCAATTTAGCGAATGAAGTCGATAACTACACATCAAATGACTATGTTTCATTTAGATTAGAGGTGCTTACTGATGTTTTAGGAGAGCTGTAGGCCGGTATAAAGGTCGAAGCACATCCTGGATTGTTAAACCTCTGCAAAATGTTTCCCTGCATATTCAAAATCTGTGCGAGTCGGAGCATGCTAAGGTGGGACGTCCATCTTATTTGCTTTCGAGCAGTACTATTGAGCTCTCAACCAATGATGCACTGGAGCTACGCAAGGACCGCCTCCCTCATTTCCATGTTGCACACAGAAAAGTAATACATATGTATAAATAAATATATATGTGAATATATAAATATGGAAATAAATAAATATAAAAAATAAATGAACACATAAATAAAAAATAAAAATAAAATGCAAAATAAATGAATAAATAAAAAAAGTTTAAAATAAATATAGAAAATAATAAAGGAATAAAGTCATACAATAATAAATTCAGTAACAAATTTAATTAAAAATTAATTATATTTGTTTTATCAAGACATTTATTCCTTTATTTATTTTTTATTACATTTATTGATTTATTATTTTTGCAGGTTTGGGCCTCCATATATTATGTAATGGAATGTAGGGGAGTAAACATCTATTATGTAATTTGTTAAAGTAACGAGTTACTCACTACTTGAGTACTCCTTTAATTGGATACTTTAAGTAATTATGTTAGTACTTTTACTTGAGTCACTTTTTGTTTTAAGTAATTGTGCTTTTACTTGAGTACAGTTTTTGGTTACTCTACTCACCTCTGCCGGGCATGTTTTCATACCACTCACCTGCATACCTAACGAATGTACTGTTTTACTAGCCGAGAAATATGTTCTGTCAAATGCAGTACATCCTCTGACCATAAATGAGTGAGATTTTCCCCCATTATACAGACGGTCTCACCTGGGCAGCTGAGCTTTGACCTGTTTCTGGCACAGGCTGTGATAGCGCTCCACTTTCAGGAAGCCTTGATTGAGCATTCGCTGACAAATCATATCCATACGTTTACACACCTGAAAGAGATGCAACGTCGGAGAAAATGGATTTGCACTTTTATAGAATTAGTGTTCAAGTGAGCATGCAACAGCAATGTTGTTTAAAACAGCAGAAGAATAAATCTGTTAAAGTTGCTTTCAAACATTTAAGTCAAACTATTCTACACTCTGCAGTCTTTCATCCTGTGGGAAAATGTTCAGAGTAACGACAAATCAACTAAAATTACGTGTAAAAATATGTTAATCTAACGGGGGGGGGGGGGGAAATGACCATCACATTCCCAAAACATAGTGAGCTTTCTACAAACGTTGAACAGTCACAGGAGCGGACAGTATTTAGGTAATCACAGGAAACGCGCGTTTGGCACGCGTATATGAGGCCACAAACTGATGTTTACTATGCAGTTCACTAGGTTTCGAGACTATCGCGCCTAATAGCAGCTGATTTAGAGCGCTTTTCGACAGTGAGTGTAGTGCGGTGAGCGCAGCTTGGAGACACAGACCACTCTCTGACTGCGGTCTCTCATTGTTTTTCCTCACCAGCCGCAGCAGACTGATCTCATCGTATGACAGGAAATTCAGGATCGTGTCAATCGCCACTATCGGAAGTCCCAGCAGCGCGTTGTTCTGGTGCGGCTGGTCCGGTGCTGGAGACGGTAACCGCGGCGAGTCTGAATCCGAATCCAGCGGCGCGGCGACTCCATCAACAAACACTACAACAGCCGCCATCTTCTCAAGCTCAACACCACAGGACGTGACGACTAATCGTACGGCTGATCAGCCGGAAGTGAGGATGATAGCAAACAAATGACTTCTGAAAGTAGTTCTGCGTAGAATCGATCACCCATGGTCAGCGACCGCGGTAAATTTAGTTTGACGTTCGACATTCGTTGGATATTCGGTTTCTCTTACCCGCGCTCTCTTCAGTCGAGAATCTTATAAAGGTGTCATTAGCACACTTGGTTTAGTAAAAGGAGTATAACTATACTCTATGGGTATACAAATTGGATTCAGAACAGTCAACGCTTGTTGTGGCTGCAAAATTATGCCTGAAATAATGCACTTTGACTGCCTAGCAGATGTAAGGGACCGTCAGAAAACTCCACCCACGCTAAAACACAGGAGATGTCCACTCATTCATTCAATTGACGTGCAAGTTAAACATGAAAAAACAAAACAGTAAAATACATTTTCACATTCAGAATGTTGTAGTAACTTCCCAGAGGATAGATGGACTTACTACAGGTGATATTATTACAGTATGATGAATTATATGAGGACAGAAACCAATTATTTTAGAAACAATTCTATACATTTCTGTTAATACTGTATCTGCTTCCTGTAATTTTGGCTTAACAGGAGATGGCATCTCCACTATCACTTGCTAGAGCATAGTGGCCATAAAATCGCAGTTGTGGAGAGGATGCTTTAACATCTGTCTTCAGTAAATATATATCAAATCTAGCTGTCTTTTCTGATAATTTCCTTTACATATTTGTAGTCATCTGCTCTGATATACTGTTGTGTCCTGTGCCTCAATGATAGTCAGACTCAGATGTTTCCTCAAAATCCACCACCAGCTTTTTTATGTTTGTGATATTCAGCTGCAGTTGTTTTCTACATCCGGCAAGCCACTTGATTTTTAACAAAGAGCCACTTGTGGCTCATGACCCATAGGTTCCTGACCCTTGATCTAGGATGACCATCCATCCACTTTTTTTTGGACCTGAACAAAGCAAACAAATATTTGTAGAGCAACATCTGTATGTGAACTGTAAAGCTGGAACTTGCATGTCCACCCAGATGAGGGGAGAAACAAGCCCTGAATCTTTATTCACATATTATCCACACTAAATATTATGTGACAAGAACAAGTAATGCCAGCCCAATGAGAGTTTGTCATAAAAATGTGATCTTTAGGGAATTAGGCTAAACCTTATTTCACATTGAAGCTTATGATTATTGTTCAGTGGGCAGTGGTGGCTCAGTGGTTGAGGCTCAGGGTTACTGACCAGAAGGTCAGGGGTTCAAGCCCCAGCACCACCAAGATGCCACTGTTGGGCCCTTGAGCAAGGCACTTAACTCCAGGTTGCTCCGGGGGGATTGTCCCTGTAATAAGTGCACTGTAAGTCGCTTTGGATAAAAGCGTCTGCCAAATGCATAAATGTAAATGTTCACGGTAATCAAATAATGATATCCCTAGATTGCAAATTTTTTTTTAATCTATATTTTTGTGTGAGGATGGATGTTTTTGATCCAACATCAGTATCGGAAGCAGGCACGTGCACACATAGACATCAAAGGGGGCTTGAGCACCTGCCCTTTTTCTTCCTCGAGAGAAAGTGGCCTTTTTTTCTGGGGTGCTTATTTATATATATATATAAATAAATGAATATATATACATTCCTGTTTGCGCACAGCTTCCCTGTCAAACAAATCTATTTATTGAATAAAAAATCTAAATATCAGTTCGGGAAATGAGACTTTGTGGAGTTCCAATGTTCTGTCTGTGTCGACCCGTCTCTACAAACTCCTTCAGTGCAGCGTGAACACAGTCTGTCCTCTCTGGTTCTCCGGTTCTGTCTGTGTCGACCCGTCTCTACAGACTCCTTCAGTGCAGGCAGAACCAGAGACCCAGTCTAAACACAGTCCGGTTCTGTCTGTGTCAACCCGTCTCTACGGACTCCTTTAGTGCAGCGTGAACACAGTCTGTCCTCTCTGGGTCTCCGGTTCTGTCTGTGTCGACCCGTCTCTATAGACTCGTTCAGTGCAGTGTGAACACAGTCTGTCCTCTCTGGGTCTCCGGTTCTGTCTGTGTTGACCCGTCTCTACAGACAGACTGTGCTCACTCAGATGATACTTTGACAGTAGCATAATCTTTAATATGGATCAAATATGGTGCCAATTTATAATCAGTCTTGATTCTGTGGAAGTAGTTTAATTTATGTGCTTGTGTGACTTTGTGCTGCCAATCATGAATGTATTCTTCCTGCGTTATTTCTGTCTGTTTCAGTTTTGCCAATCTGAACTGGATGGATGAATTCAGTTGATATATATATTTCTACTAAATAGTGCATAGGGTCACTCTCTGGGTGTCCTGTCCTGTGTGTAAAAGCACAGTGATGGTAGTTATCTGGAGGTGTGTCGGACAAATGGAACCAGAATTTAGCTGCTCTCTTCTGGATTTCAGTGAGGAGAGGGAACCGGCCCAGTTCTGCTCTACAACCCAGACTCTGAGCATTTCTGTGAATTCCCAGGATATTTTTGTAGAATTCTAGGTGGAAAATTTCAACAGGGCTTTTGTCCCATGATTCATAATTTTATTTATATTTGGGGCCCCAGATTTCACAGCCATATAGGAGTATAGGTTTGATGATGCTGTCGAAGACTTTCAGCCACAGTTTAAGGGGGGGTTGAATTTAAATAATGATTTTCTTATACAATAATATGTCCTGCGGGCTTTGTCAGTCAGATCTTTTATTGCCAAATCAAACTGTCCTGAAGCAGAGATTGTAAGACCCAAATAATTATAGTGGTTGGCATGATTAAGGATTATTCCCCCGATTTTGAATATATATTTATTGCTCATAATGCAATTTGTTTTCTGAAAAATCATGACTTTGGACTTTTCCATGTTTAATGGTAAGGCCCAATCACTGCTATATGTTTCTAAAATGGAGAGGCTTTGATGTAGTCCCTCTTCATTAGGGGACAGCAGCAGGAGGTTGTCAGCGTAAAGGAGGCGTTTGATTTCCCTGCCATCTAAGATCAGTCCAGGGCAAGATGACCTTTTGAAGGGTTGTGGCCAATTCAAATAAATATTAAATAGAGTTGGGCTGAGGCTTGGTCTGATTGAAATAATTGGTTCTTTGGTCATAATCTTCACACAGCATTTATTGTCTGTGTACATGTCTTTTATGACATCATATCTCTTTCCTCCTATGCCACTCTGGATGAGTTTCAGGAAGAGTCCATCATGCCAAACAGAATCTTTTTGAGTTACAGATGGAAATGGATTTGACTTTTTTTATTTATCTAAATTATTCCATAAATCCCAAAAGTAGTTTTCATTGACAGCCTCCTCAATCTTGTTGAGTTTAGCTGTCATATGTTCATCTCTGCATTAATGGCATTGATGATGTTTTGTGGAACATCTCTGCGAGGCAGAAGTTTAGAGATGATGGCTCTGGCACTGGGGTAGATCCCTCTAGCTGGTTTCACCACATTTATGAGAGCTTTGGTGATGTCCACTCTCCTGGTGCTGAGTTCGTTTGTCCCAGTGTGCAGTATAATGTGTGAGGGTGCGCCCAAGTCCCCTTCTCAGCCGTTTCAAAGCAGAGTGAGAGGTGGGACACCAGAGTTTCCTCACAGTTGTCTCTGGTCGAGGTGGTTGGCCTTGGAGTCACAGAGCATGATGATGTGTTGTCTCTTCTCTTCTCTGTTGCTGCTGATAGATGTTGTGGTCTGTAAATATCTCTGTCTGGTGCTGATGTCTTTTCTCTTGGAGTTCTGAGAAGCTTGAGAGACCTGAGAAACTTGCATGGTTGCAGGGGATGGGCTGGTGTGTGTTTGTGTGTTGACACACTGCTGGTGTTTTGTTGTGTTTGTGATGTCTTCAGGAGGAGAGGTGTTAAGTGTTTCTATGCTGGCACACTGTTGCTGTTGTTCTGTGGTTGTGATGTGTTCAGGGTTTATATGTAGCTGTTGTCTCATCTCCTCCAGTTGTTTCTCCAGAATATTGCTGTGTTGATCTCTCTTGATCAGCTCCTCTCTCACCCTCTTCAGCTCCTCTTGCTGCTCCTGATTGTTCTCCTCCAGCTGTCTGACAGCAGAGCAGAGCTGTTGAAGTTGTTGTGTGCTAAGGTGGCTGGTCTGGATTTGGAGCTGGCTGAGGCTGTTGGTAGTTTTCTCTTTAAACAGGAAGTAGTCCTGCTCCAGCTCAGCGATGTTGTCTCTCAAGGCCTTGATCTTTGGAGATGCCGGAGAAACAGTGTGTCTGTGTGCTACAGGGGTGCTCGAGCTGAAGTCAGTGTTTGTGGCTGTTATGTTGTAGGATTCTTCACTGCTCTTCACCTCAGGATCTTTCTTAAACTTCTGAACCTCTATTTTAAAGTCCATGAAATTCTTCTGGAATTCATCAAGGCTGGGTTCTGACCCCTGGACCATGACTGTACCATTGTGATACAGGTTGACAGTCAGCTTTATCTCCTTTTCTCCTTCTAGAGTGATTTGTCTACCTTTACCGATGCCACCTTTTCTGCTGCAGCGCATGGCAGTTATGAGGGTGCTGTGCCAGGCTGATGGGTGATCAGTGAAGAAGAACAGGTTACACCAGACTCTGTTGGGTTCTGATCCACTGTAATCAGACAGCAGCATCTCTGAATTCTCTCTAAGGATCATCTCTTTCATCTTCTTCTTATCTTTGTTTGTTAAAACTTCTGCTGGATATATGATCTCCAGCTCCTCTTCAGTTTTGAAAGATGCAACTGCCTTAGACAGGCCCGAGCTGTGATCAACTGTTTTAACTGCCATGGAATGTTTGCTTGGCTAGCAGTTAGCTTGATGTTTAGGTTATATGTAATATTTTATGTGATCTTTAAGTTCATACCTTAAAAATCTTCTGCTTCTTTTGATCTTAGTTTAGTTTCCAATAATTTAAGTATTGTTTGAGTCATAAAAAAGATTTCTGGCAAAAATTAAGGTTACAGCAAGAGCTGATATTTTTTGCTGCCAACTGCCATCAGAATTCTCTCACTCGAAGGGAATGAGACTTTGCGTTTAGTAATGCATATTTACATTTACATTTATGCATTTGGCAGACGCTTTTATCCAAAGCGACTTACAGTGCACTTATTACAGGGACAATCCCCCTGGAGCAACCTGGAGTTAAGTGCCTTGCTCAAGGGCCCTACAGTGGCATCTTGGTGGTGCTGGGGCTTGAACCCCCGACCTTCTGGTCAGTAACCCTGAGCCTCAACCACTGAGCTCAGCATATGGGGAGTGCCTTCATAAACAACCTATTTGAAACTTCTCTATAATAACGCTAATATTCTAATATTGGCTATGGTGTTTGAGCCCCTCCTGTTTTGGCCTGAAACTGACCGCTATAAAAACAGGTGCACAGACACTATTTCCTCAGGACTTCTGACTGAGAACAAGGAGCGCATCGCTCGTGCCTCAAGAACTCTGAGTCTTGTAGTGCGGCTAGCGTTCGCAATGTCTCGTTCCCTTCGTCTCAGGGAACCAAGGTTACGTACATAACCAAGACGTTCACAGTGGACGTTGTCCACTTGACATTGTGTTTATTAACGAATAAGGGGAACAGAATCCCATCACGCTGCACTACATGACATAACTTCCCCAAGAGGAAAAATGGCAGCACAGTCTTATGGGACGACGACCGACGTGAGCATGCCACAGTGAGTGAACCTCGTGATAGCCAGGAGGAGAACGCTCATAATGAAAATATGAACTATAGTCATATATTATAATGAACTCCTTATGAACCCAGTCGGGAAGGGAGTTTATTTATAATGAAAGTGCTTGTGGCTTTATGGTAATTATAACAGCCTGAATGCAGGCGGTTGTGTAATGATGGGGAGTCCATACTTAAAGAGAAGGGCACAAGTATTCATATGGCCAATGAATAGCAAGTGCTCTACATTTACATTTACATTTATTCATTTGGCAGATGCTTTTATCCAAAGCGACTTACAAAAGAGCTGTAAACAGAGAGGACTTTGTGAAGAAAGAGATGATACGTCTAGGTTGTCAAACCTTGCAAATGTGTTTTGAGAGGACCATCCTGCTGCAAAACATATGTGTTGTAAGTACACACCATTTGTCCATGCCCATGAGGAGGCCATGCCTCTAGATTAGTGTGCTTTAACACCAATTGGGCAAGTCTGACCCTGCGACTCATAAGCCAGGGTAATTGCATTGACAATCCAGTGAGAAAGTCTTTGCTTGGAGACGGACATTCCTTTTGTTCCTCCTCCATAGCATACAAAGAGCTGATCGGACAGTCTAAACTGGTGTGTATACTCAACGTATGTGTGTAGCGCCCCCACAGGGCATGTTCCTCATCTGAATTAAATGGAGGAGGGAAGAAGGCCTGAAGGTGAACCACCTACGCTTTGAAGGGTGTGGCCAGTACCTTGGGTACATAGCCTTTTCTGGGTTTGACAATTGCTCTTGAAAGACCGGGGCCGAACTCCAGACATGAATTGTCGACTGATGGTGAATGCAGGTCACCTACCTGTTTTACTGAGGCCAGAGCCAGCAGTAGTGTGGTCTTAATGGAGAGCATGCACAAATCAACAGAGTCCAAAGGCTCGAAGGGGGGCCCTGTGAGAGCTTTTAGGACTAAAGTTAAGTCCCAAGTTGGGACTGTAGCCCGCTGAGGTGGGTTTAATCGTCTTGCTCCTTTAAGGAACTTTATGATTAAATCATGCTTGCCTATAGAGGCGGCAGTTTCATGTGCTTGAAACGTAGATATAGTTGACACATACACTTTGAGCATTGACGGGAGTCCTGCGTCTAATATCTCTTGAAGAAATATTAGAATTTCATATATAGGGAAATTTACTAGGTCCTTGCTATGTGTGAGACACCAATCAATGAAAACCTTCCATTTCGGTGCATAGAGGCATCTTATGGACAGTGCTCTGGCTTGTAAAATGGTGTTCTTCATGACTGAATGCGTCAGTTCTGGCACTACCTCCTCAGTGATATTTCCCATGGTGAGCTGCACAGCATCTCCATCATTTCCGAAAATGATGGGCCATTTCGGCCATTTCCGGAAATGATTGGGCCATTTCGGTGCAACTAATAGTGTATTCTTTATTGCTGTTTGTATAGCATTTTTTATTGCATAGGACACAGAAACAACATTTTTCAAAACATCGAGAGCAACAATATTCCTCTCCCGACTTTCGTTCCATGTGGGGGTTGGTCTCAGCCAGGGCTGCGCTTTGACACCAATCCCATTTGTGATATTCATGGACAGGATATCAAAGCGTAGTCGGGGTGGGGAAGGGGTGTGTATCGGTGGGCTGGAGATCTCATCGCTGCTTTTTGCAAATGATGTGGTCTTCATGTCATCATCGGTCCATGACCTTCAGCTCTCACTGGATCGTTTGGCAGTTGAGTGTGAAGTGGCTGGGATGAGGATTAGCACCTCTAAATCTGAGGCTATGGTTCTCAGCATGGAGTGCATACTACGGGTAGGGAAGGAGTTGAATTGCCCCAAGTGAAGGAGTTCAAATACCTCAGGGTCTTGTTCACAAGTGAGGGGACAATGGAGCGGGAGGTTGGCCGGAGAATCGGGGCAGCGGGGGCGGTATTGCATTCGCTCTATCGCACCGTTGTCACGAAAAGAGAGTTGAGTCGGAAGGCAAATCTCTCTATCTACCGGTCAATTTTCGTTCCTACCCTCACCTATGGTCATGAAGGCTGGGTTATGACCGAAAGAACTAGGTCATGAGTACAAGCGGACAAAATGGGTTTCCTCAGAAGGGTGGCGGGCTTCTCCCTTAGAGATAGGGTGAGGAGCTCAGTCATCTGTGAGGAGCTCAGAGTAGAGCCGCTGCTAGTTTGCGTCGAAAGGAGCCAGTTGAGGTGGTTTGTGTATCTGGTAAGGATGCCCCTGGGGCGCCTCCCTAGGGAGGTGTTTCAGACACATCCAGCTGGGAGGAGTCCTTGGGGAAGACCCAGGACTAGGTGGAGAGATTACATCTACACACTGGCCCGGGAATGCATCGGGGTCCCCCAGTCAGAGCTGGTTAATGTGGCTCGGGATAGGAAAGTTTTGGGCCCCCTGCTGGAGCTGCTGGCCCTGCGACCCGACGTCGGATAAGCGGTTGAAGATGGATGCATGGATAATTTTGGCTAAATTTCATGTACATCAATGCAAACCTACTAATAGAAAACGCAACTTTGTGGTGTTACTAAGTGAAATCAGGCAGTACATTAACAGAATTATGGGCCCTTTGAAGACTTTCTGAATAAAAAGTGAGAATTATCAACAAATTTTGTTTAAATTTAAAACAAGATTGTGACCATTTAAATTTAACAGAAAAAGTGAGATTTATGGTGTAAATAAATATTATGAACTTTTTGCTACAAGTAGTCTACATCAATCATTACATTTAAGAGGAGACCGGGGTCAATTCACTTTTGTGTGTGTGTGTGTGTGTCTCAAGAACCAAATAAGACACCACAATTTCTTTGTCACAATTACCGGTAAAGTTAATCTGGCCCAGATTGTGTGAAAATTATTTATATAAATATTTCAAAAATCAATGGTTTTCCCAAAGTTTTGCCATCATTTTTAGGACAAAGAACAATTTTGCCCCAATTAAAGTGACATTATAAAAAAGATTTGTACTTGTGTACCAAGGAAACCAAACAGTGTAAGTTAAGAGCATGCTTGAGATGTTTGATAAAAAGTAAAGGAATGTATCACTTGTGAACAGAATATTAGCGATTGTTTTTAATTATGCACAGAGAAAAGGTAATTGTGTGTATTTAAGATACATAAAAACATTAGCTATGAAATTTGCCTTAGCAAGACAGAGGAATCTGTCGATTTATCAGTCGATTTATTCCCAAAAAGTTTTGGCACGATTTTCTGTAGCTGCTTTCAAAACAGAAAATAACCTATTGGATGTACCTGTAACTTGTGTCACTTGTGCCTGCTACGTTTCTCAGCGCTGTTAAGGATGGGCCAATCATAACAGTTTGTGATTACAGGGTAAGATATTTTTATTTAATGATATTGTGGATTTTCATTTGTATAGAAGGTACCAATCCATTCGGTGAAAAGATTGAAAGGAAATAAGTTTTAGTGTACAAATGTCTCTCCAATGAGGCAAAGATCGTCTCAATGTCTTTCTTGGCCGCTGAGCGCCCCCTGGAGGAATTGAACTGTCACTTTTTAATACGAGCTCAGCAGCGTTCTCTTCGTTCATTGGCTGCGATTCCGGAAGTGACTCACACTTGACGCTTCCACCAACAATCCCAATACAAACGTCAAATCTCTCCTCAAAAATAGGTGAGATAACGCGTACTTAAATAACTACAGCTAGTTTATGAACACAGTGCATCATTAGTCGGAATCTGCTGTTATATTTTTCGTTAGCTTCAGTTTGTTATGACGACATGTACCTGGTTATGTGCTCAGTTTAGGCCTTGTGTCATTCAATGAGAAAAAACAAGGTGTTGTGATGATCGGTTCTTTGAAATCTTCCTTCAGTGTCTGACGCATTAATTTGGCTACAGCTCAAGACTTGAGTGTTTAATTACAGAGGAAAACTGCGATAATTTTTTCTTCCTGAACAGCTGCAGTTGCAGGTGAATGTCAGAAAAGGATCCAGTTGCTTATCTAGATAGCATTTTTGTCCATCTTAGTCTCAAAATCTAGTGAGCTGTCTACGTAGACAGCATGTTGTGTGTAAACCTCATGAGCATTATTGTAAATGCTTCTTGTTGTTTCTGTCAGGGATGGAGCTGGCACACAGTTTACTGCTGAATGAAGAGGCTCTGTCTCACATCACTGAAGCAAAGAGAGCTGTCTTCATCTTTGAGTGGCTCAGGTTTCTGGATAAAGTTCTTATAGCAGCAAATAAGGTAAAACTACCTATATGACACCTTACATACACTGTAATGTGGGTCTGCTTCTTCCAACTGTCCATATTCTGTGTAATGTATTCCAATACGTCCTGTCAAGAGTTGTCCTTTAAAAGGGAACGTGAATTCTCATCTGTAAATGTAGTTTCCGGGTGTGTCAGAGGAACATAGATTTGAACATATATGGGTGAATCCTACAAGACATCTCAAGAACATGTCCAGGTCATATTTCACCCTAAAATGCAAAGGAAGATATGAGGAATAAAAAAGGAAATAATAATACAAATTATCATGACAATTCAAGGTAACATGACATTTCCTTGAATCTCTTTACTGCAGTGTGGTAAAAGTGAAGATATGTTATTTAACTTGTAATGTGTTGTATAAAGTACTATATAAAGTAAGTATTGTTTTGCTGCCTTGAATTATATTAATGCAGATTTTAATAAAATATAATATTTCAGTATTGTGAAAATGGGAATTATGGGAAACTCACAATGGGAAACTCAAAAATATGAATGCAGAATAATAAAATTGGGTAAAATATGCTTAAAGAAGTATTCTCATGTTAATTACCACAAAACAATAAATCCTTATATGTACAGTATGTATATATATATATATTAGGGCTGTTGATATAATGCGTTAATTCAGTGCGATTAAGTTTATAATAAATAACGTGTTAAAAAAATTTACGCAATTAATCGCACTGAAAGAAAGAGTCCTGAGAAATGCAAGCTTCTAGTACCACCTGTTTACTCCAGAGGGCAGTAAGTGAAACTTAGCTGTGTGGCAACATGCAGTTTATACAGTGAAGAAAACTGTGGAGTGGTGGTGTAGTGGCCTAATGCACATAACTGTTAATCAAAAGGTCGCTGGTTCGATACCCACGGCCACCACACCATTGTGTCCTTGAGCAAGGCACTTAACTCCAGGTTGCTCCGGGGGGATTGTCCCTGTAATAAGGGCTCTGTAAGTCGCTTTGGATAAAAGCATCTGCCAAATGCATAAATGTAAATGTAAAACACGTTACGTTCTTGCGTTCAAAACACTTGATGGAGCGCAAATACGAACGAAGAGATCTTAAGATGTCTTCTAAGTATTAAACTATATTTAACTTGACACAGTGGCTTAAACATTTTTTGTTAACACACCTGAGACGCTACACAAGTATCTGTCTGATGCAGGTGTACATTGACGGGTCCTTAAACAAGTCCTCATAATAAATCTCATATATATATATATATATATATATATATATATATATATATATATTATATTAGGGATGCACCGAAATTTAAATTCTGGGCGAAACCGAAAATCCAGGACGCACTTGGCTGAAAACCGAAACCGAAATTTCCTTTTTTTTTATTAATATAATACTTTTTCATGAATTTAATGAATCTGAATTGAAAAACTACAAACCAATAAAATAATCACACTTTTATTGAAAGTAACTCACCAAAATTGGACAAAGAATATATTAAAACAATATTAAATATTATTCTTCATTCAGTTCTGTAAAAATCTAATTTTACAGGTTTTATTAACAATTATCCAAATAATGTAAAGTTTTAGAAAACTATTATATGCAGAACAACAGTCAAGTAATGAACTTATTTAAACTTTTTGAAAGATGCTAGCTATGCAACAGTAATTTTAATTAAAACAAAAGGCAGAACACAGAATGGCAGAGGGCCTCTATTCCACTGATCTATATATATATATATATATATATATATATATATAAACTATAATTATATATGTAGAGCAGTGCACTATTCTGTTTATGTAAACGTATGTCCACTTTAAGTGAAAATTATTGTGCAAAACAGCAGTAATTGAACTAAATCCAACCTCTACTGTAAACGACAGATGTATCCTCAAGTGAAGAACAAGTGTAATGTAATTGCTATACACATCATATTGGACCGCTTTCTATTTAAGTACAAGTGACAGGTTTCTCTTCAAGAACAAAAGTTGCTAAACGTTCTGACAGTCTCCTGTCTGAAAGCTCATCAAGAACATGAGATGCTGCACTGAACAGTTTCTCACTCTCTGTGCTGGTGCTTGGGCAGATAAATACCTGTGTGCAATCCGCGCAAGCAAAGGAAAGCGGTCTTTGTTTATGCAACCTTAGTCAAGGGGATTGTCGCTTCTGGCTAGATACGTCTCAAGTTGTGGTGTAGTTGCACTAGTTGTGGCACTGCTGTGGATCGGGGCACTTTCCTGTAGAATCTCTTGCTGTACTCTGTGTGTGTGTGTGTGTGTGTGTGTGTGTGTATATATATATCTTGAAATTTCTGCTAAACAAACGCTGCAGATCGCAAATTTGATATCCTTATCAGAAACTTTGAAGAATTTCCACACCACTGACATGATCGGCCTTTGTTTGGTAGCGCCGTGATAAGGGCTAGATCGACCCAGAGTGAAATCTGAGCACTGAGGGGCGGGGCGAGGAGGTATATATTTTCGGCCTTTTTTGTCTTTCGGCCAAAAACCGAAAGTGCCATTTTCGGCGACCGAAATTTCGGTGCATCCCTAATATATATATATATATATATATATATATATATATAAATTATTATTATTATTATTTTTTTTACTGAAATATCACATGAGCGAGAGTGGGATATGGCCCTATATCAGCATTGCTGTAATTCGACCGCAGGCACAAGGCTGTAGGTAATCACAGCAGTGGTGATTTAGGGCCATATACCATGATTGAGGTATTGCTTATATACAACAGTTCAATGAACAAGTACATTTTAAAAAATGAGGAGAAACTGTGTTCGGTCACAAAAAACGCATTTGTGCATGGAACTTCTTACGCGATGGTTCAGAATCTGCTATTACTGATTCACACCAAATGATGCGTCCAAGCCTCCCAAACACATCACTTTAGAACTACTAGTATCACGGCTTGGGCTGTTTCAAACATGTTATTGGAGAAACAACGATATGTGTGTGTGTGTGTGTGTGAGAGTGAGAGAGAAAGATAGATAGATGGATAAATGGAGCATGTGCGATCATGATCACCTGTTGATGATGCTGTAGTGTGTTAGTCAGCTTTCTGAATATAATGTCATTTTGGTGAAAGTCATCTTATTTTCTCAGTATTCCTCCCTATTTCACGCTAGCCGGTGTGCAAGAGTCTTTCACTATAGAAACCACAATCTTCTCCGCCATTTTGAACGTTATTTTCTCTCCAATTTTGAAACTCCGGTAAGTGGTAAGCTCCTTGAGTTTGTGTAATGAATCTATCTGTACTCAGCTGTGATGAGCTTTAATGGTGAAGTTGTTAGTCATTTAAAGCTATTTCCTAGCTTTAGAAGTGTAGTAGCAGGGCTCTACAGTGCGAGTATTTCACGCACATTTGCCCCTAAAAATAGATATGTGCGAACTGGAAAAATGATTTACGAGCACAGTGTGCGAATAAAGATTACAAACGTATCGGTATCGGCGACATCGCATTTTATTTTAAGCGAAAAAGAGATGAGGAGAAAGAGGAATTTGGTGAGGGGGATTCGCAAGGTTCAACTAACGAAGTCTCTTCACAAGGTTTACCGGAGACGGCTAACGTTAGGGATGCTGAGAACAACGTTAGCGATGCTACCGTGACCACAGCTGTCACGTCAACGTCCACTTTAGCCGGTGGAGGGAGAACGTATAGATTCAATGCGAATTGCCTCAAAATGTTCCCATGGCAAGAGTTCGAAAACAATGTCATGTTCTGCAAATATTGTAGAGGGCAGAAACAGGTGGGCATCTCGTCCTTCGTGTCAGGAAACCCACATCTGAAATAGTGATGGGTTATTTGCGAACGAGTCGGCTCTTGTAGGTGAACGCTGGGAGCAGGCTCGCATATCAGAATCTATTTATAAAAATATTTAAAAACAAATTAAGATACGAATAATCAAAAGATTTAAAAATAACGAAAAAACAAATAAAATAATATAGGCCTCAATGCTCAAGCGCACACATTAGTTCTGACTGTCTGCTCAGACTAAAAGCCTCACCTGTTGTTCCTGTCAATCAGACATGCAGTGTCAACCAATGAACCAAAGATGCGTGAGGTAGGGCGGAGCCAATTTATGTTGTTCAGATTGTATTTGAATTGTTACATTTATATGCAACATTCTTCAAAATATCTTCTTATATGTTCAACAGAAGAAAGAAACTCATACAGATAACATCCTTCTTTTTTACATTTATTTCAATTTGTGGGATGCTGCAGTTTTGCAAATTATTTATTTTTCTTTGATATGGTGCATTATTCTATTATCAGTACCGCCGCTACCTACATGCATACTACGCAGTTTGCGTAGGGCATCAACTCCCTAGGGGGGCACCATCTTACCCTAGGATGGCACCAGAAAGTCCACCGGCTGCCCTTACGCGCTCGCTATACGTTATTCAAGGACCCGAAAGCAGTTGCGCAACACTGATGATCGCTTCACGCTCATATCACGTGTAGGGCATCAATTTGGCCAGCGGTGGCCCTGTCTATTATGCTGTTCAGATTGTATTAATTTTGAATAATTAGAGATTTATATGCACTTTGTTTATATACAATAAGTTATACTTTAAATGCAAATGTTTAATAGTATTATTTTTCTTAACAAATCAATGCATTTTTAAATAATTGTGGTTAAGGTAGAGTATAATTTCATTTAATAATTGAATTAGTATTGTTTTAACATAAATTATGAAAAGAGCCGGAATGCCAATCGCTAATCTGAAAAGAGATAGTGTGGCGAAACATCTCCCGGTGCATATCCAGTGCTCTGGATGAGACAGGAGAAACCATCAGGCTCTGTGTCAGCAGCCTTGAGGAGGCAAGTTCTGCGGTCTGAGGAGGAGAAGAGGAGGCAGCTGAAAATAAAGATAAACATCGCATACTTCATTGTGAAAGAAGAAGAACCTTTCATCAAATTTGGGCCGCTTATCAGACTCCACCACAAAAACAGAGTTTACATTAATCCCACATACGACAATGTGCGGAGATGATCGGTCAAATTGCTGACATAATGAGAGATCGCTGGCTGACTTCTAAGTATGCAAGACGGTCAACATACAAAAGCAGCTGGACAACTGATATCCTTTGATTTTAGTAGGCATAGGTTCAATGCGTGATTTGGGAGGTATGTGCTGTTCCACAGATGTGTGTCCCTTAGTACACGTACACACACTCATACACGCAGTATAAATATATATGTAATAAATAGTTTGTTAATAAACTCTGTATTTAATTTTCACTGTGCTCCTAAATTTCTTTGTGTGCTCCTAAATATTTTCATTTAGGAGAGCATGTACTCCTTGGGAAAAAAGTTAGCGTAGAGCCCTGAGTAGTAATATGAACAATCACAGAGTGCTCTTGAATATAAACACTGACTGACGCTGACTCGCTTCACGTCACCAACTGGCTCATATTACACAGAGGTCAATTGTCTCCACCTGCTGGCTAAAAAAATGTAATGTCACAATATTAAATGTAAAGAGACTGATGGCTTTTAACACATCTGCACTGCTCTTGCACTTTAGTTTAGAATGGGACCAACACAAGCGGAGTGACACACCCAGTGAAGCGTTCGAGTGCTGATGGTGTGAGTCATCAGTACTCATGGAATGTCTCTTGTCCAATCAGATTCAAAGACTGGAACTTACTGTTGTATATATATATATATATATATATAAGCTACAGTGAGGCACTTACAATGGAATTTTGGAAGGTTTAAAGTAGTGGTCAACCGATATTTTGCCAAAGCCGATATTCTGAACTTTTTTTTTATTGGCATTGGCCGATAAATTTTCCCATTTGGACGATTTGGTTCTTGACAAAAAAAAAGGGCTCACCTTTGCAATATCATCCCAACATTGAAGAATGGTGGTGGTAGGATCATACTGTGGGGGTGTTTTTCAGCAGCGGGGACTGGACAAGGTTGAAGGAAAGCTGAACACAGTAATATACAGAGATATCCTTAATGAAAACCTTGTCCAGAGTGCTCAGGACTTCAGACTGTGTCGAAGGTTCAACTTCCAACAGGACAATGACACTAAGCACACAGCTAAGACAACACAAGAATGGATTAGAGACAACTCTGTGAATGTCTTTGAGTGGCCCAGCCAGAGTCTGGACCTGAACCCGATCGAACATGTCTGGAGAGACCTAAAAATGGCTGTCAGTAGACCGTAAAGAATAATGTAAGGGATAATGTGCAGTCAGTCATTTGTTATTGTACAATAAACCCTGACAGGTGATCAGGACACCGACATGTTGCAGAGGACAATTGTATCAGCCTGTAGGGGTTTATTTTCCGATAACCAATGCTGACTGTACATTATCCCACTTATTACACAGCTACTAATCAAATAAATATAAAAATAGACATAAAATATTGATTTGCATTGTAATAATGTCATCATGTAAAATGAAATATACCGCAGAGTAGAATTACTGAGTTCAACCTTCAGTTTGCATCGGAGATCTGATCTCTGATCTGCTGTATCTAACTAAATAAACGTGACACATTTATTTGTGTTAACCAAAGACTACCTGCAAACCCGGTTGTGTGATCATTATTCCGAAATATTTGCCCACTGAATGCTGCGATTGACCGCTCCGAAGTATTCCAGAGAGCCATGCAATAATAAAAGATGTCATTTAAATCCTCTGTTCTTGTTTTTTCTGTACACGTGTCTATATGATCCTCGCGACTGACCGATGTTTCTGGCAACAGGTCGATGTGAAGGAGAAACAGAAGAAGCTGGTGGAGCAGTTGACTGGTTTGATCAGCAGTTCTCCAGGACCACCCACAAGAAAACTGCTGGCCAAGAACCTGGCCGTGCTCTACAGCATCGGAGACACCTTCACCGTCTTCCAGACACTCGACAAGTGTAATGACATCATCAAGAGCAAAGATGACACCCCGGCGTACTTGCCCACCAAACTGTGAGTGCACTCCACTGCTGTTAAAAGAAGATAAATTAAGCTGTTGATGTAATGTACTGGCTTGAGTCTGGATATTAAACAGTATTTTGAGATGTTAAAGCTGATGTGTCATAATCAGAGAATGATTGTAATGGATGTAACCATTAATGACACTTCATGATGTTCATAATATTGAAGAGAGAAAAGACAATAATAAATATAGCTGCGAGCAGCAATGACGGGCCCAAGCACCATGGGTCCTTTTCCACCCTTTGGCTTTCGTAAAACAATGTTTTACAATGACACATACATTTGGCATTTGAAGCAATTTGGGTAAATATAAGAGAACTATTTTAAAGTCTCCTTTCCTGCTGCCCGGTGGTGGCGCTATGTCAGTAACCTACAATAGTCAAATCCATGTGATTAGCCCCCAACATACATCTCAATTTTGATCTAAATCACACATTGCTCACAGAAGATGTGAGACACTGCTGTTTCTAATTTTTTTTCCATTAATATAATGCCTCACTATGGCAACACCGTTCAATATTTCAAAATCTGTTTGCAATTTAGCATCTTCAATATCTTGTCATAATGTTGTCTAAATGTGGTGACAGTCTCATGAATCCCCTAGGAGGACTATTTAAAAGTTCAGAGAATGCAATATTAAAAAAAATCCAAAATGGATGACTTCCTGTTGGGCAGAGCTAATAATTATAATTCTGAAAGTTGTCCAGCTTGATGAGAACTATATATGTACAAATTTTGGTGACTGTAGGTGAAACAACGCCCATTTTAAAGCAGTTAACTGTCACTGGCCAGCAGGTGGGCCATTTGAATGTGGCTATAAAACAAATGTTTTGTTTTATATCAAAAACTCCAGCAATGTTCAAAAACGTGGTATCAAATTAATGATTAAAAACTCAACTTTCATCTTCTGAAGTCTATTTTGCAATTAGAGCATTACAGTGCATTTTTAAAACATGCGACATGTGAGCAACGATACTTATGTTTCATGTTCTCTGCTTATGATCCAATCCAATGATTGAATTAAAAACAGCATGAATTTCATTGTGAGGGTCCACTGATGAAAATTATCCACATCAGATTGGTTAAGTAACATTATTACCTTCTATTTTAAATTCTGTTTATATTTTTGTATCTCTGATTTAGCAGCTTTGTTCACCTGAAATTTCCACTAACATTATGCCAATTGTTTGAATTGGCATTATTCAAGTGTATTATAGAGGATAAGCTTTTATGTATGTAAATATGTTTTATGCTATTTGTTAAATTAAATGTATACATAATATTAATGTGAATGTATCTTTCTATCTATATATCAGGGGTTAAATGGTTCTCGGTAAAAAAAACAAACCGCACGGTTCACCACCCACGGTTTGGTAAGCATTTGCTGCGTGGTTCATCTCTAATTTAATAACGCATCTGGATCATACACTTTGAAAAGAAAATAAAGCGGCAAGTAGACATTTTTGCAAGCACGCACGCACGATTTTGCTCTTATGGAAAGAAATTGGTACTTTTATTAACCAAAGTGGCATTCAACTGATCACAATATATAGTCAGGACATTAATAATATGAAAAATTACTATTACAATTTGAAAGAAATGTTCAGAAGTTCTTAAACTACTTAAAAATTTCTCATAAAACAAAATCCTCCATGTGCAGCAATGACATCTTTGCAGATCCTTGGCATTCTAGCTGTCAGTTTGTACAGATACTCAGGTGACCTTTCACCCCACACTTCCTGTAGCACTTGTCATAGATGTGACTGTCTTTTCGGGCACTTCTCATGCACCTTACAGTCTAGCTGATCCCACAAAAACTCAATGGGGTTAAGATCCTTAACACTCTTTTCCAATTATCTGTTGTCCAATGTCTGTGTTTATTTGCCCACTCTAAACCTTTCATTTTCTGTTTCAAATTTGGCTTTTTCTTTGCAATACTTCCCATAAGGCCTGCACCCCTGAGAACTGGTGTTCAGTGGGTAGAATTCAATGAAGCTGTGAGCTGAGGACATGCGAGGTGTTTATTTCTCAAACGAGTCTCTGATGTACTTATCCTCTTATTTAGTTGTACATCTGGTCTTCCACATCTCTTTCTGTCCTTGTTAGAGTCAGTTGTCCTTTGACTTTGAAGACTGTAGTGAATACCTTTTGTATAAAATCTTCAAGCATTGTATTGTAAAATTATTGGCTGATGAGTTTCTAGAGAAAGATGTTTCTTTTTTAACCTAATATTGACTTTAAGATATATCAGTCTATTGCATACTGTGGAAACACAAAGACAATGTTGAGCTTCATTGAATGAACCAAATAGCTTTCAGCAGTGTTTGATTTTCTAGTACCAATTTAGCATGATTACACAAGGATAAGGTGTTGGAGAGATGGCTGCTGGAAATGGGCCTGTCTAGATGTGATAAATAATTTTTTTCAAATAGTGATGGTGCTGTTTTTTACAAAAATAATGTCCTGACTACTTTGTGATCAGTTGAATGCCACTTTGGTGAAATAAAGTACAAATTTCCTTCTGAAACAGCAAAATCTGTACATTATTCCAAACATTTGGCTGCCAGTGTATATACAGTATATGTGTGTGTTTATATGTGTATATATATATATATATATATATATATATATATATATATATATATATCACACACACACAGTATAATGTCATATTTCAAACTCAAGTCAGTTTTTTGCATATTTTTTGTTCATCACATGTTGTTTCAAAGCAGCTTTAAAGAAAATCATGTCTGAATGTTCTTTGTGAACAAGCCAAAGGCAAGGAAAGAAACACAAAGATATGTTTTGGTAGAAGAGGGAGAAAAACCCACTCTCCTCCTGCAAGTCTCACATTATAATAAACATACAATTGTTAAATATTATCAAGTTACATACTACAGTATATGTGATACTAGTTATGTGTTCATTGAATGAATTAATTAACTTTGGTTAACTTTAACCTGTAAGTTAAACCCTCATTGCCAAAGGTAAAGCATTATACCTTTTGATGGAAGATTATGAACACAAACATTTTTGTTCTTTGGAATAACATGCATGTGTATTAAGAAAGTGACTTATGCTATTAAAGTGTATAAATGATTTTAGAAACATTGTATGCGGTGTGTGTTGTTGTGCTGTCAGTGCTGCTGTGGCATGTGTGGGGGCATTCTACGAGCGGATGGGCCGAATGCTGGGCAGCTCTTTCCCTGAAACCATCAATAACCTGCTGAAAGCTCTGAAGAGTGCAGAGGTACAGCACCACTCTCATTTTCTGTTTCACAGACACATTTAATCATGTTGATTTTCTCAAGCTGCCATGTGTTTGTGTCAGTCGCAGGGTCGAGGGGAGATTCTTCTCAGTCTGCAGAAGGTTCTCAGTGGGCTCGGAGGGGCCGCTGCCTCCTGTCATAGAGATATTTACAAGAACGCTCGCTCACTGCTCACCGATAGATCCATGGCAGTCCGATGTGCCATCGCAAAGGTAAACTGCATGCTGACAGACACATTTAGTATTCATAGTTAAATAATCGATGATTTAAAGAAGTTACTGATGTTTATTAGACATGAATGTGACTTCCTGATTTCAGTGTGTGAAATACAGTATGAACGATCATGTGATTCTGATGCCATTGTTCCTGTCTCTGGTCAGTGCTTGTTAGAGCTGCAGAATGAGGCTGTGTTCATCTGGACGACTGAATTGGAGAACGTGGCCACGCTGTGTTTTAAAGCTCTGGAAGGTTCTACGTACGGTGTGCGCGTCGCTGTTTCCACGCTGTTAGGAACGGCCATGGCCACAGCGCTCATGCCGAAACAGGCCACAGGTGAATTTCATGTGTGTTTATGTGGACGAGCAGATTTAGATTTATGAGCAATGGTTCAGTGGGTGCTGTTGCATTGCTTGTTTTCTCTCCCTGAAACCCTCATGTGTCTCTAGGTTTAGAGGATTGTTCGAGTGCTCGCGGACCGGTCTCAGATACGGCGTGCTGACGAGCACACTCTGCTCGCGCAGCTCTGTCTTGTAGTAAACGCAGCGAGACGCGTTTTTACATTTTTTAATTTTTATTCAGCACAGATTTCAGTTATAAACCCCAATGATGTGCATAAGCTAGTAGAAACCATATTGAACTGCCCCAACATTGGAGAAAACATGTAACACTAATTAGAAACAATGTTATAAGACGAAAAATATTTTTTCATTGCTAGTTTCATTATCTTAAATGGGTCATTACATACTCTTGTTGTATAATTGTATTATCTTCCCTGAGGTACACTTATAATGTCAGTTAAGTTGTTTTTTTTTTGCACCAAAACAGTCTAACAGTATAATTTAATATTTAATAATACAGTAACAATCATAATTTAATAATATCTATTCATTTTCCAACCTGTCTCTGGCCCTCTGTCTGAAACGATCAGTTTTAAGCCATCTATGATTGGCTAATTTTGTGCAGCCCCTCAAATATAGACATGTTTGAAACTCAATCGGAAGAAAATGAACAAGCTCCACAACATTATAAAATTATATTTCTGGGTTTCCACATAACATACACCCAATACATTTCATCCGAATACATTAAGCACAATGGCAGCCAGACTATAAAACAGTCATGACATTTGAAATATTTGTAAATTAAGTTGTTTACTTAAGGTTTTGCATCAGGTCCAATAGAGTTTTTAACTGCCTCATCTTTAATAATGCTCATTCAAAAACGGTTCCTTTGCAAAGCTTGAATCATGTATTGACTGGTTCACAAGCAATCCATGCTGATCTGATGCAAAAACATACATCCACGCTGAAATGTTCTGAATACGCAAACATAATCCAATCCTTAGTGATGTTGGGTGCTTCAAATGGCTTCAACAGACCAAAACAGAGACACTAGTCTTCAAATCTCACATCTTCTGTGTTTGTTTACAACACAGAAAAGCATGTGTTTCTCCCAGTCAGTGGCAGCAGCAGAATGAGACGCATTTTTCAAAGTTGTGCTTGTATCATTTTGAAACACGGCGGTAGGTTGAGTAAAATTGAGTGTTGACGTGGTCCCCCTGGAGAATGGCGGGAAGTTGGGCTACCCAGGGTATGACGCACTTGGACATCGTCAGAGCCACGAGATCTTTGCTGGTTGTGAGGTCAGTTGGTGGGAATTTAATGGGAGCGTGGCTGTGTAGGCGTGTAACGATGATGAGCAGGCGTAGGTGGCACCCTGAAATTTGGGGCACGTTGCACCTTTGTTAGTTGCTGGGTGGTCGCGTACAGCTTCGCATGCTTTACAAAACGTTTGGACCAAAGAAAATCTGGGAATGATGGGTAGGTCCCTCAAGGTCTTTTTGCAGTCCCCTGGATGGTGAGCTGTTAGAAGCATTGAAGTGAGAGAGCCCAGTTATCATGTTCTCACGTGACCCATGGCCAGCAAGGCTGTCTGCAAGAACTGTGGGACAGAGGTGTTCACTTCAACAGACTCTAAAGAGCTAGTGGCCACAAGGATCAGATTTGCAGATAGTGTTTTCAGCACTAGTGATATAGGTAACAGACTTGTATGTTTTCTTTAGTAAAGAATCAGTGCAGCCACACTGGGCACTAGGGCACTGGAGACTCCAACAAAGGTCGCGACTGAATGTTCAACTTCTGGCACATTTTGCACCCCAATGGCCATAGAAGCTAAGTTGCGTGCAGTTTTTGATCGCCTCTTGGCCATCTCTGATCCTTTCATGGCACTACAAAATTCTGCCACAAAGTCTTTACCTGCAGGAAAAGTAAAAGTATCTGTAGGTAGAGACTTGCGAAAGAACACATTGGACTGAACAGGATGGGCAGGGCACTCATCAAGTCTGAGACAAGCCACTGCTATCTGAAGCACTGTTAATGTGTCATCCACTGGAGGTGGAACAGTCCCTGAAAAATGGTATGAGCCTCCAGAGCCACCCATGTCGGATCCATCTGGCACATCCTGCGGATCATCAGACCGGGAGTTTCAAAGCCAAGGTGCTGCTGAAATTGTGTATTAGAAGCACACATGGACATAGTGACAAGGTGGGAGCTATAAGGAGTGTTGGGCGCTTCGTTCAGGAGTGAGTTTGGTTATTAGCAATAATTAATTATGTGTGGGTGGGTGGAGTGCACAAAATGACAGACGTGGTTCTTGTGGAGAGTATGTCGCGTGAGGTTTCCGGCCAGAGAAGGTAGCCGCGAATCTGGGTGGAGAGACTGGTTAATGGCGTCTGGTACAATAACTTTGGGACAAAGCTGGACTCTATTGCCAAGTTATCTGTTCGCCAAATGTGTGTGTATTTATGTTTGTGAGGGGTCGTGTGTGGTTAGTACGAGAGAGAGACTCAGCGGTCCGTAAACTGTACAAGCAATAACCTTGATACACAAGAATAACACACTATAATAATCTATCTCTGCCCAGACGTAAACCTCTTACTTGAGTCGTGTGAGGAAGCAGGTAGAATGTGTGTATGTCCGTCGCTTGACTCCAACTCGGAACCCGGGTGAAGATGGGAGGCCATTTCCTCACTCTGTCGTCGGGCAGTATGGTGGCTGATTCTTGGTGGGTCGGTGGAGAAAACAGCCAAGTCGACTTTGTTGAAGAGGAATGAGAAATCTTTCTTCACTTCTACAGGCAAATGAGTGAGATGTGGATTGCTCGGCGGCCTCCTTCACTTCCGTTAGCATGTTCAGTGGACACTGGATTAATTTTAATTTGTCCAGAGAGATGATGATCGTATGGCCAAAGTTTCTGGTACATATGTTACTTCCTTGGGCAACGAGGCTGCACATGGGAGCAGCAGTGCTGCGTCTAGATGAGGCATGAAGCAGCGTCCACAAAAATCTCGAAGTTCGATCCTTCAGAATTGTACACATAGGTGTAAAGTGAGCAAGGCTTCATGGGATCTGTAATCTGTTTTGGACTCTCTTTGTTTGATATTGGCATGGTTGTTGTTATCAGGATTTATGACTCTATGTAGGCCTCAGTCAGGCTTTATGACTGCATAGGCCTGCCTTTGTCTCATATCTGAGTACATGAGGACCAACAGGAGTAGGAGAGGCAGTATTCTCTTCATTTGATAAATGTTATTGAGCATCCTCAGTGGAGCCTGTAGTTGCTGTAGAGACCAAGCCTGCTGGTTGAAGGGACTGAAGGAGTTGCTTCTTCTCCTCCATATCTGAGGAAAGGCCAGCAAACTTTTTTGACAACAGATGCTTTGCCAAAGGACTGCCTTTAGAAGTGGAACTTTTCAGGGAAGCCTAGGTAGCTCTGGGATTATTAATGCTGGCTACCACCCCTGGAATCACAAGTTCGAATCCTGGGTGTCACATGTGGACGGAAAGACCTTGTTGATGAGAGAGGTCAACAAAGAATGGCCAGACTGGTTCAAACTGGCAAAGTCTACGGTAACTCGGATAACGCTCTGTACTGTTGTGTTGTGAAGAATATAATCTCTGAATGCTGTTCTGAGACACGGGTTGGTGCTGTTTTGGCGGCACGAGGAGGACCTAAACAATATTAGGCAGGTGGTTTAAATGTTGTGGCTGATCAATGTATATTAGAAGATCAAGGAGTCCTCATGTTATGACCCCTTTAAACAAAAGTAAAAAAAAAAAAAAAAGTAAATAAACTTAACTCTAAATGTGTACTACAATATGAGCAAAATTTAATTTTCAGTTGTTGTTGGATGATCTTATTTAAATAATGTCTCTCATATGTGAATATGACAAATATACAGTATATATATATTTTTTATTGCAAATACCCACAATGCCTTGTGCATTTTTTCTTTGTCAAAGGGAACATGCTGTATGGGGGCATTTAAATAATTCTTAATAAATAGTTGTATCGTGAAGTAACAACATTTTTATAGAAATGTTTAACCTTGGTCAATAGTTATTTTCAGTTGTTTATTGAAGTTCATGGTAGTCCATAATGCATTAAACCATTGGTTCACCTATGGAACACCCCCCTTCTTCATCCACTTTGTTTTACCCCCCCCCAAATGAAAACACAACTCAATATTTGTGTTATATGCTTAATTTCCTCAATGCAACTTCAATGCATTGCATGCTTTTAAAGATTTGTTAATAAATGCAGCAGGCTGATGTGTCATGGATGTGAGATGGAGGGCTATATTTGGGGCCTATAAAAGGAAAAGGCAAAGACAGAAACTAATAATAAAAGTGGTAATGTTCATAGATTTTACATTTGCCTTTTTGAAATTATTAATGTATTAATTAACAGATAATGAGGCAGCATAAACACTAGATCAAATATAATCTAAACATTCATATAATGTTTATATTATATCACATATCATATTTATATCATACAGCATACAATTTAAATACCTGCTTTAGCTGAAACAGCATTTAAATGTAATTAAAACTTGCTTATTAGGAGTCATAGTTCAAATTTCAATACACTGAATCCTGGCTGGCAAGTTCGGAAACAGTCCCACTAGTAAAATATGTACATGTTTATATAAAATAGCATGTCAACTAAAGAAAACTGAATTACTTACTCAGCCGAAATTGATATCCTCAGCTGGATCAAGTCTCTCTTCAAAATACAAACTTTCATTGGACTCCAGCTCTTCTTCTAAGGAAAATGTTAACTCTTCCTTACTATCCAGGAGTTTCCTCACTTGTGTATCATTACAAACGCGCAGTAAAGTGAATTAATTGTGTTTACATCAAACTTCACTATCAGGGGTGTTCACCATTTTTGTTGATCGTCTCAGCACATTAGCGTATGAATGGCGTGCTCTGCTGGTGGGTGTGATCACATTAGTTATAATTAGATGAACTGGTAAAAATTGTACATTGCTTTGTTTCATACTGATTACATTGCAGGAGAATATTTGTTTTAAATTTGAATTGTTTTATGTAAAAGTAGACATTTTAAGCTTTCTTTAGACATATGTTTCATGTTTGTGTGATAAGTATTCCCCGGCGCGTCCGTTGACCCCAGAGGGTTAAACAATGTTAACAGTAACAGTTTGTATATATTGTATAGACATATATGAAAAACTTGCTGTAATTGTTGGAATTAACATTAACTGAGATGCAATAAGTTCTGTAAGAGTTGTTAATTGTTAGTTGATATTAGCTAATTCAGTTACCTGATATGAACAAAGACAACCTTATTGTAAAGTGGTACAGATCATTGTTGTGTTATAACTGATGAAAACTAAAATTACACTAAAACTAAATTAATAAAATGAAACTGAAATGGAAATGGAAAACTTCTCGGTTACCTACGTAACCTCGGTTCTCTCTAGATGAGGGAACGAGTATTGCGTAAGCTAGCTTACCCTACGGGAAAGATTCATCTTTTCTGAGATATTGAAGCCAAAAAATTATCCTTAATTTTGTATCATTTGTCAACGCAGTGCAGCAACTGCAGACCTTGAGCGGGCTAGCTAGCAAGCTCATTGGTTGCTCTGCGGCAACTGCTGCAGCCTATAGACGAACTTGCGTGAAATCGCGCCCAATGAGAGGCGCCCACACGCTCACTGTCCCAAAACCCGCCAGAATGGGCGTAGCTAGGGTGCATATAAGCGCAGTTCGTAGGCTGGAACCCTGGTTTTCATTGAATGAAGCGAAAATCGCTCGTGGCGCTGAAGCACGGCCAGCTACGCAATACTCGTTCCCTCATCTAGAGAGAACCGAGGTTACGTAGGTAACCGAGACATTCTCTTATGAGAGGTTCTCTCGTATTGCGTAAGCTAGCTTACGCTACGGGAACCCATTGTCAACGCCGTGCGTGCCAAGCATCCACTGCATGAGCCCCAGGGGGGTGGGGGGATCCGGGGGAGCCCTTGTGAGTGGGGAAATAATATTTGGCCGGCAAGAGTGCGGGTCAGTGTGTGTGTGATACATAAGCACATAGTGGGAAGGGAAAAACAGAGCGGCGGTGCCGGTCTGTGTGGAATGTGTCCCATTAGTGCAGCTCACCAGGGGAGCTGTGGCGTATTAAACCGCTTGTAGTTTTGCCTGCAGAGCGGGCACTTCCAGATTGTAAAATCTGACAAAGGTGGAGGGGGAAGCCTAGCCCGCTGCCACACATATGTCCTGAATGGAAATCCCGCTGGACCATTCCCACGAGGAGGCCATGCCTCTGGTGGAGTGAGCCCTAATGCCTAACGGGCATGGCAGGTCTTTCGACGCCGCGACGCGGCAGCAATAGCGTCCACTATCCATCTAGACAGTGTCTGTTTCGAGGTGGCGAGACCCTTGGTGCGCCCTCGAGCGAAACGAAAAGCTGCTCAGCGGCCTGAAAGAGGTGGAGCGCGCAGTATACAATCTCAGTGCTCTGACTGGGCAAAGGAGATTTGTGTCACGTTCGCTATCGGATGCTGGCAGAGCCGATAGGGAAATAATCTGTGCTCTGAAAGGAGTACCGATCACCTTGGGGACATAGCTGTGTCTAGGCTTTAAAATGACCTTGGAGTCACTTGGTCCAAACTCCATACACGCAGCGCTGACAGACAGCGCGTGAAGGTCTCCCACACGTTTAACTGATGGCAGGGCAGTCAGAAAAATGGTTTTGAGTGAAAGGTATTTCAAATCCACGGATTCAAGCGGTTCGAAAGGGGGGGCTTTCATAGCTTCGAGAACTACAGAAAGATCCCAGATAGGAACCGATGGGGGCGCGGGGTTCATCCTTCTAGCTCCCTGAGGAAGCCGGATGACCAGCTCGTTTTTCCCGTGACTGGCCGTGCAGGGGTTCGGCGAACGCCGCGACGGCCGCCACGCATACACTTTGAGCGTGGATGGGGATCTGCCCTTATCCAACAGCTCTTGTAAAAACACGAGCAGTGACGACACCCCACATGTCCGTGGGTCCAGGTCTCTGTCGGTGCACCATTTTGAAAACACTGACCATTTGGACGCATAGAGTCTTCTCGTGGAAGGGGCTCTAGCGTGTATGATAGTGTTCATTACTCCTTCTGGCAAAGCGACAGGTAGTCGCTTATCACCCACGCGTGCAGCCCAGCCTCTGGGTGGGGATGCCAGATCGTGTCACGAGCTTGAGAGAGGAGATCTCCTCTCACTGGGATGGGCCACGGGCTGTCAGTGACAGCTGCGTAAGCTCCGGGAACCATGTCTGATTCTCCCAGCGCAGGGCTATGAGGAGCACCGAGTGACGCTGCTTCCTGATCCTCTGCATTACCTGTGGCAATAGCGAGACGGGAGGGAAGGCGTAAAGCGGGCGGTTGGGCCAGTCCTGGGCCAGCTGCGTCCTCGCTTCGAGAAAAATACTGGGCAGTGAGAGTTCTCTTCTGACGCCGAAGAGGTCTATCTCTGCTCTGCCGAATATTCGCCATAATTTCTGGACTGTTTGAGCGTGCAGGGACCATTCCCCTAGGGGAACATTGTCTCTGGACAGTCTGTCTGGGCCGTTGTTCAGGTGGCCTGGCACGCAGCGCCACCCTCAGCGAGCGCAGGTGGCCCTGGGACCAACTTAGTATGCGTTTTGTCAGATGGAAGAGGTTCCTGGATCTGACACCGCCCTGACGGTTTAGATAGGATACCACAGATCTGTTGTCCGAACGGACCAGGACGTGGTGACCCTGAATGACCGTGAGGAAGCGCACGAGCGCGTACTCGACCGCTATCATTTCCAGACAATTTATGTGAAGGAGCTTTTCCTGAACTGACCATAGGCCGAAAACCGGCGAGCCCTCGCAGACCGCGCCCCAACCCGTGTTGGACGCGTCTGTCGAGATGACAGACGCGCGTGCCGTGTAGTTGCCACAGAGTCTAGTTCTATTCCAAGGAAGGAAATTGCCTGACTGGGCTGTAGTGAGCTCTTGGTCCAATTGACTGCAAGACCCAGACTGTTCAGATGACTGAGGAGAACTGTCCTGTGAGACAGAAGCTCCGTATGTGACTGTGCCAAAATCAGCCAATCGTCCAAATAGTTCAGAATTCGCAAGCCCTGACTCCGCAGGGGTGCGAGCGCCGCGATCCATGCACTTCGTGAAAGTACGGGTGCTAAGGACAGGCCGAACGGAAGGACGGTGTATTGATAAACCTGACCGCCGGCTGAATCTCAAGAATGGCCTGTGACGGGATTTATCTGAATCTGAAAATAGGCATCTTTCAGATCGAGAGAAATAAACCAGTCCCCTGGCGCACATGCGCGAGGAGTTTCCTGATTGTAAGCATTTTGAACGGCCTTTTGCAAGCACCTTGTTCAAAACCCTGAGATCTAATATTGGTCTGAGGCCGCCGTCTTTCTTGGGGACAAGAAAATAACGGCTGTAAAACCCCGACTCGCTCAGTGAAGGCGGCACTATCTCTATGGCCCTTTTGCACAGAAGGTTTGCTATTTCTGAACGAAGCATGCAGGCTGCTTCCGTGTTCACAGTAGTTTCGAGCCGCCCTGAAGCGGGAGGGCGGCGATCGAACTGTAGCAAATAGCCCTGTTTTATTGTGCTTAACATCCATTTGCATATCCCTGGGATAGCTTCCCACGCTTTGAAGCGTAACGCTAGAGGGTGAATGGCCGAGTCTCCCTGATTGCCGTACACAGCGGGCTGAACAGAATGTGTGAGCGCGCTTATTGTGCTCATGCATGACTGCTCGCAGACAGCAGGGACATGCTGTTCTATGAGTGACTTCCCGATTGAGATGAATGGGGAAAGAGTCACATCTGTTAAGTGATGCGTGAGCATAGTCACGGGCACGGGACTTACACTTAGAGAGGTGTTTGCTGGCCGTGTGACAGAGCGGGCAGAGAGGGGATGCGGGCACGGGCTCGTGGGCGCGTTTATTGACTCTAACACTCGAGCGGGCTGTGCCCGCTTTATGTGAGTGTGCTCTGATAGGAACACGGGAAGTGTAATGCTTGTGTGTAGGGGTGAACACTGGATTGTGGGCACATTTTCTACACATAAGACATGTTTGCTCTTTACAAGATCTTTTTGTGTCGCCGTGAAAACGGCGTTTGAGTGCAGGCAAGCGGGTAGTAACACCGGCTTGTTGGCTGCTCAATTCACCACTGTAGTAGCCTGAGAGAAGGGGACTGACAGGGGGCGAAGCTTTGACGGTGGTCCGGCCGCGGCGGGACTGAGCCCTCGTTTTTTCAACAAAACTAGGAGGACTTCGGTTGTTCAGGTTTCAGCACAATCTTAGGCTGAGGCCCGCGGGGGGGCGGCGGTCTGCGGCCTGCGGCGGCTGTCTGAGCGCGATCTGGGGCGGCCGGCCTGTCGACGCTGGGAAGTCTGGCTTTGTTGAGCTGGCCGGCTTCTTCGAGCGCTGTCCAAGCTTGCTTGATGCCCCTCGAACGGCGACACGGGTGCTGTGAAGATGCTCGTGCAGGAGGTTGGTTACGTGGGCGGCCTGCAGAGGAGCTAGCGCGGTGAGGCAGGAAGAGATTCGTGGCTTGGGTGGCTTTCTGGACTTCCGAAAAACAGTCAACAATGCCACTTACCGCGGAACCGAAGAGACCGGACGGAGAGAGCGGCGCGTTGAGGAACGTGGAGCACTCAGCTTCTCCCATGTCGGCTAGCGTTAGCCCCTCGAACGGCGACGCGGGCGCTGTGAAGATGCTCGTGCAGAAGGCTGGTTACGTGGGCGGCTTGCAGAGGAGCTAGCGCGGCGAGGCAGGAAGAGATTCGTGGCTTGGGTGGCTTTCTGGACTTCCGAAATACGGTCAACAATGCCACTTACCGCGGAAACGTAGAGACCGGACGGAGAGAGCGGCGCGTTGAGGAACGTGGAGGTCTCCGGCGCTGAGAGGGGTGCGGCATGAACCGCAGGTGCGAGGCATCTTTAAAAAGACGCTCGTGCTCTTTTGTGAAGTTCACTGAGGAACTAGTTTGCTTTAAAAAGGATACGTCGCCAGATGGCGTAGCTCGCAGGATGGCTGAAGGTGGCGGCGGCTGGCATCTTCTAGCGCTGTCCAAGCTTGCTTGATGCCCCTCGAACGGCGACGCGGGCACTGTGAAGATGCTCGTGCAGGAGGCTGGTTACGTGGGCGGCCTGCAGAGGAGCTAGCGCGGCGAGGCAGGAAGAGATTCGTGGCTTGGGTGGCTTTCTGGACTTCCGAAAAACGGTCAACAATGCCACTTACCGCGGAACCGAAGAGACCGGACGGAGAGAGCGGCGCGTTGAGGAACGTGGAGCACTCAGCTTCTCCCATGTCAGCTAGCGTTAGCCCCTCGAACGGCGACGCGGGCACTGTGAAGATGCTCGTGCAGGAGGCTGGTTACGTGGGCGGCCTGCAGAGGAGCTAGCGCGGCGAGGCAGGAAGAGATTCGTGGCTTGGGTGGCTTTCTGGACTTCCGAAAAACGGTCAACAATGCCACTTACCGCGGAACCGAAGAGACCGGACGGAGAGAGCGGCGCGTTGAGGAACGTGGAGCACTCAGCTTCTCCCATGTCGGCTAGCGTTAGCCACAGGTGTCTCTCGGTTATAGTCAGCGAGGCCATGCACTTCCCTAGGGCTTGAGCTGCAGCTTTGGTGGCGCAAAGGGCGAGGTCCGTCGCGCTCCTTAGATCTGTAACAGCCTCTGGGTGCCTGCCTTTCTCATCCCATTCCTGAAGAAGGTCCGCTTGGAAGATCTGCAAGACGGCCATGGAATGCAGAGCAGATGCGGCTTGGCCGGCGGCGGAATAGGCGCGGCCAACACAGGCGGAAGTAGTTCTGCAGGCCTTAGACGGGAGCACTGGCTTAGACCGCCATCTTGCGGAGGGCGGGCAAAGGTGTGCTGCTACCGAATCCTCGACCGGGGGGATGGAAGAGTAGCCCTTCTCGGCGGCGCTGGAGTTGGAGACGTGAGATCGAATCCTGGCCGAGAGAGGCGCGTTCCACGATTTAGAGAGCTCGGCGTGGAGTTCCGGCAGGAAGGAGCGCCCGGCCGCTGGCGCCGCGGTGACGGCTTTGAAGAAAGCAGCCGTTGAGTCTGTTGGGAGCCTGCTCAGGGGCGGTGACCACTCGAGCCCGAGGCGGTCGACGGCCTGTGTGAGGAGGCGTATCAGTTCCCTTCGACTCGGGCGCGGGTCCTGCTGGATTCCTGGGCCGATGAGGAGGCTTGTGACCACTCCTCGCTGTCCGAAGCCATGATGGAACAGCAGCCCTTGTCCTCCGCCTCGCTTCCGAGGTGGCAGCAGTGCGGCCGCCGGCGGCAACTGCGCTGGCCCGGGGCGGGGAGGGTGAACGCGATGCTCGAGGGAGAGGCTCCGGCGAGACAGTCGCTTCTAAACCCGGTTCCGGCAGCCTTTGGGCGCGGCGAAACAGAAGGCGGCGCGGCGGCTTCGGTCTTGAGCGCTTGGAGTCAAGCCCGCAGGGTCGACATCGGAAGCTCCTCGCAGAGGTCGCATCCGCCGTCAGCGAAGGCGAGCTCTGCATGCCCCAGTCCCAGGCAGAGAGCGCAGATGATGTGGCGGTCTCCGGCGCTGAGAGGGGTGCGGCATGAACCGCAGGTGCGAGGCATCTTTAAAAAGACGCTCATGCTCTTTTGTGAAGTTCACTGAGGAACTAGTTTGCTTTAAAAAGGATACGTCGCCGGATGGCGTAGCTCGCAGGATGGCTGAAGGTGGCGGCGGCCGGCTTCTTCGAGCGCTGTCCAAGCTTGCTTGATGCCCCTCGAACGGCGACGCTGTCTTGCAGTTTCAGAGATGCGAAGAGCTTCGCTGAAGAGATGAAAATCAGGGTTCCAGCCTCACGAACTGCGCTTATATGCACCCTAGCCACGCCCATTCTGGCGGGTTTTGGGACAGTGAGCGCGCGGGCGCCTCTCATTGGGCGCGAGTTCACGCAGGTTCGTCTATAGGCTGCAGCAGTTGCCGCAGAGCAACCAATGAGCTCGCTAGCTAGCCCGCTCAAGGTCTGCAGTTGCTGCACTGCGTTGACAAATGATACAAAATTAAGGATAATTTTTTGGCTTCAATATCTCAGAAAAGATGAATCTTTCCCGTAGCATAAGCTAGCTTACGCAATACGAGAGAACCTCTCGTAAGAGAACCAAAACACAGTAAAAATAAAAACTAGTGAAATTTTCAAAACTATAATAACCCAGATTAGAAAGCGTTTAAATTCACACATTGCCATCCTGAAAGAAATTAGCAAAAACTGTTTTTTTTTTTTTCACAGATCCACAGCCTCCTTTCCAAAAGGTTACCAGTTAGAACAAAATGAAAGAATGGTTAATAACGTTATTTTTAAAATGACAGTTCTTTGAACTATAAGGGGTGGGTGAAATACCAATTGCAGTGTTGCCAAATCTCCCAAGAGAAACAAGCAACCTGTTCTGGAAAAAACAAGCCCAAAATAAGCCACTTTCCTTACCAAAATAAGCAATTAATGTTTCCTGTGTGGTGGATTTATCGGCATAGAAATTAAAACGATGATGGTAGCCTGTGAAAGGAACAGTGGCATGCTCCTTCCCTCCGTAGTGCTAAGGTCTTCTACATGGGCAAGAGAGAACAAACCTCAAGCCCCCCTTGCTAGGGTTACAGCAAAACGTTTTTTCCATCACTCTGTAAAGACCTGGAGTATAATAGATCCTTATTATCCCTTTTCCATCATAAGGAAAAGGATGACTCGTTTGACATGAGTTACGACCCGTGTCGGAAGAGATCTTGGTCTCTGAGAAATGTGGTTGGCTGCAGCTTCCACTATTTCAACACGGTACTCCTACTATGGCTCCTACTTCACCTAGGTGGGAGGTTGGAATGGCTCGATCCAACCAATCTGCTGGCGAAGACATGCCCTGGAAATACTCTGTGATAGCTGAACATCAAATATCTCTCAAATTCACAGGAGGCGTTGGCTAAGGATTAATCAAGTAAATTGAGCAACTTGTTGCTCATTTTGCTTGAGTATATCATAAAAAAATGTTTCTTGGACCTGGATACTGACAATACCTTAGAAAATAGACGTGCTCTTGTGCCGAGTAATGATGACTGGCCAGAATTCATCATCACTGAAGCTGCTGCTCCAGATTCTCCAGTCATCAAGCTTTCCTTACAAATTTCACTATACAAAAAGGTAAACAGTAAAGGAAGTGAAAAAACTAAGATAGATTTTTGTGGAATGCTGTAAAAAGGCCAATGCTGAAAATCTACTACATGCCAGTAATGTTAGCTGGAGTTCAAAAAAGACATCTCCTCATCCAACTTTGAACTACAGAAAATAACTAATCCGAACTAGAGCATTGGATGATGTGGATGAAGAAGAAATAAAGCATGAGCTGAAGACCCAAGGAGTAATGAACGTCAAAAGAATAATAATCAATAGAGATGAGCGAACGATTAAAACTGGTACGTACATCCTTACTTTTAATAAACCACTATTCGAATTTGCATATTAAGTGTTCTAGTGGACTTATTTTTACCCAACCCTCTGTGGTGTTTCAACTGTCAAAAGTATGGCCATGGATCTAATGGCTGCAACAACAAACATACATGCTGTAACTGTGGGGAGCTAGGCCACGACAAAGGGAGCTGTGAAAACCATCAAAATGTTGTAATTGCTCAGGTGACCATTCAGCTGCTGCAAAACAGTGTCCACTGTGGATCAAAGAAAAGGAAATACAGAAGATCAGGTGTACTAAGAGAATCAGTTACCTCAGCTAACAATAGACTGCCAGACAGATATCACCTGGATGCATAAAGACAAACCCCAAACCGGTAACCATAGTAATATTCCCACAAAGATGAAGAACACAGGAACCCAGAGCAAATCTCTCCTAAATGACATTCCCTCATGTCAGAGCTCAATAACAGAAAACCAAAAGGCCAAACCAAAGTTCTTCACAATCAAAAGTATTTGACGAAACCTCAAATACAAAACAAATAAAAAATGAACACCATAGTAGAAGTCCATCCCCTAAAGGCAGAACCAAGAAAACTGTCCCTATCCTCCCTGATAGGTCATGGGAAATTCTATCATCCAATGGAACTGTCGTGGTATCAGGGCAAATTTTACGGAGCTGCAGTGTCTAACTGCAATTATTAACCCTTCAGCCATATGTCTTCAAGAAACACAATTACCACCAGACGGTACTCTCTCTTTTAAAACTTTTACACGTTTTAACACCTTCGGTCCTAATGACAAGTGGGC
Source organism: Xyrauchen texanus (assembly GCF_025860055.1). Taxonomy (NCBI): domain Eukaryota; kingdom Metazoa; phylum Chordata; class Actinopteri; order Cypriniformes; family Catostomidae; genus Xyrauchen; species Xyrauchen texanus. Next base: position 41,331,213 of record NC_068299.1, read on the forward strand.
CTCCGGTGGTACAACCATTTTAATAAGAAAAGATGTGATCCATAGTCATATAAATATTAATAGCAACCTACAGGCAAAAGCATTACGACAGACTTTGCAGAAAACCATCACATTCTACATTCCTCCAAATTTAAACTTGACACACATTGACCTAGATCACCTTATTGCTCAGCTCCCATCTCCTTCTATACACATGGGCAATTTTAATAGTCATAAGGCTTTGTGGGGCAGTAATCACTGTAACACAAAAGGAAACCTTATGTCTTTTAAATAAAGGATCGAATACCTATTTATATCCAGGATATGGAACGTACTCTGCAATCGACCTAACAATTTGAATTATGTTTAGACCTATCATGGAAAGTTTGGCATGACCTCTGTGGAAGTTACATTTCCCAATCATTGTAACCGTCAAAGGCAGAGAGGAAAAAGAAACAAATGTACAAAGATGGCAAATTAAAAAAACTAATTGATATCAATTTCAAACACTCATGTCATGAGAGACTGACACGGTTTCCAGAAGACAGCCCAGATGCTATGCAGAATTTCACTGAAACGCTCATATCTATAGCTAATGATACAGTCACAAGAACATCTTTAAATATAAAACTTAGACTTCTTCCATGGTTTGATGATACATATAAGCAAGCTATAAAAGATAAGAAAAAAAAATTAAAGACTGTCCTTCAGACATCCATCAACTGAAAATCTTATCAAACTCAAGAAGAATTATAAATAAAGTAAAAAAGGAAAGCTGGAGAAGAAATACTCCATCATACAAAATATGGAAACTGATACAGAAAATGAAGGGAAAAAACAATGGTCCTCAAATACCCTCATCAAACAGAACGGCACACTCTTGACTTCAAAACAAGAAATTGCAAACATTGTTCGAACTTTTCTTGCTCAACAAAAAAAAAGAAAAGATAACTTCAGCTCCAGTAACACAGGGCCATTCAACCAACCTTTTTCTATGGGAGAACTGCAGCAAGCCAATAAAAAATCCTATGACACAGCTGTTGGACCTGATAAAATCCACTTTCACTTTTTAAAGTATCTACCCCACCTTTCTCTGAAAATGTCCCTTCGAATTTTTTGCTCCATCTGGATATCAGGAAATATCCCATCCGGCCTGGCAAGAAGCAGAAATAATCCCCATTCCAAAGCCAGGAAAAGACCATAACGACCCTATAAACTACCGCCCTGTAGCTTTAACCAGTTGTTTATGCAAAACAATGGAGAGGACTGTCAATAATCACCTGGTCTGGAAACTGGAATCATAAGTAACGCCTAATGTGGTTTCAGGAAATGTCGAAGCACTACAGATCACCTTATTTGTCTTGAAATCTATATTCCAGACACCTTTATTAGAAAAGAACACGTTGTATCTGTCTTCTTCGATTTGGAGAAAGCCTATGACACTACATGGAAACATGGCATTTTAAAGGATTTGTACCAAATGAATTTCAGAGGTCAACTGCCAATCTTCATTGAAAGTTATTTAAAGACTTTTTAGAGTTAAAATAGCAAACACCTTGACTAATCTACATAAACAAGGACCTCAAGGAAGTATCCTATCAGTAACCCTCTTCAGTATTAAAAATAAATAGCATCGCAAAAGTCATTGGTTCTGATGCCCTTTGTAGTTTATATGTAGATGATATCTCGCCCGTCCGGGAGAGAAAGCGGTAAGGGCGCTTGCACCTGAGCTAAATTATGTCTAACACCTGTCTCTAATTTCAGCGATCATGGGGAGAGCGGCATAAAGTTGGCCACAGAACCTCCGGTTAAAGAGAAGAGAAACATGCGCCAGTCTAGTGTTGGCATGATATGAGAGAGTCTGTTCATATAAAACTATTATGTTATTGTGAAGCTGTAAAGTACTGGAGATCATTAATTAAAGGCTCTACCTGTGAAACGAAGGAACCAGTTTCCTGTGTTCTCCTTACCCTCCTGGCCTTAAGTTTGTTACAGTTGGGTACCTGGACACTCAAGCAGACAGAGCTGCCAGAGAAGCACTGTCTACCGAACCAGTAAAATACCCTATACCTTCCACAGATCTGAAACCAGCTCTGAATGTGTACATCAAAAACAAATGGCATTCAGAGTGGGATCAGTCTTTAAACAACAAAATACGTGAAACAAATCTTGTTGTTGGAACAAGATATGTGTTCCCTTTTAATAATCGCTGGGATCAAGTCATTTACACACGATAGGACATGCAAGACTCACACACCGATTTTCACTGTCAGGAGAAAATTCAACAAAGTGCTCATCTTGTCAGAACCCACTATCTATTAAACATCTTTTACTGGACTGTCATACTTCTACACATCTGAGGAACCTGTATTATTCAGTTGATACTTTCAAAAAGGTTTTTAATCAAGTGAATCCAAATGTAATTTTAAGGTTTTTAGGAACAATTAATCTTAAACACCTTATTTTACTCTATTTTAAATAATTAAACCTGGCTCCTGCCATGAATATATCCATAGAAGCTGGCATGGTGTAAAAAATGAAAGAAAGAAAGAAAGGAAACAACTGAGAAATGTACTTTTTACCTCTAATAAAGTTTTCCTTGTATCTGGATTAGCAGTGCATGTACAGTGAGGAAAATAAGTATTTGAACACCCTGCTATTTTGCAAGTTCTCCCACTTGGAAATCATGGAGGGGTCTGAAATTGTCACCGTATGTGCATGTCCAATGTGAGAGACATAATCTAAAAAAAAAAATCCAGAAATCACAATGTATGATTTTTTAACTATTTATTTGTATGATACAGCTGCAAATAAGTATTTGAACACCTGAGAAAATCAATGTTAATATTTGGTACAGTAGCCTTTGTTTGCGATTACAGAGGTCAAATGTTTCCTGTAGTTTTTCACCAGGTTTGCACACACTGCAGGAGGGATTTTGGCCCACTCCTCCACACAGATCTTCTCTAGATCAGTCAGGTTTCTGGGCTGTCGCTGAGAAACACGGAGTTTGAGCTCCCTCCAAAGATTCTCTATTGGGTTTAGGTCTGGAGACTGGCTAGGCCACGCCAGAACCTTGATATGCTTCTTACAGAGCCACTTCTTGGTTATCCTGGCTGTGTGCTTCGGGTCATTGTCATGTTGGAAGACCCAGCCTCGACCCATCTTCAATGCTCTAACTGAGGGAAGGAGGTTGTTCCCCAAAATCTCGCAATACATGGCCCCGGTCATCCTCTCCTTAATACAGTGCAGTCGCCCTGTCTCATGTGCAGAAAAACACCCCCAAAGCATGATGCTACCACCCCCATGCTTCACAGTAGGGATGGTGTTCTTGGGATGGTACTCATCATTCTTCTTCCTCAAAACACGGTTAGTGGAATTATGACCAAAAAGTTCTATTTTGGTCTCATCTGACCACATGACTTTCTCCCATGACTCCTCTGGATCATCCAAATGGTCATTGGCAAACTTAAGACGGGCCTTACATGTGCTGGTTTAAGCAGGGGAACCTTCCGTGCCATGCATGATTTCAAACCGTGACGTCTTAGTGTATTACCAACAGTAACCTTGGAAACTGTGGTCCCAGCTCTTTTCAGGTCATTGACCAGCTCCTCCCGTGTAGTTCTGGGCTGATTTCTCACCTTTCTTAGGATCATTGAGACCCCATGAGGTGAGATCTTGCATGGAGCCCCAGTCCGAGGGAGATTGACAGTCATGTTTAGATTCTTCCATTTTCTAATGATTGCTCCAACAGTGGACCTTTTTTCACCAAGCTGCTTGGCAATTTCCCCGTAGCCCTTTCCAGCCTTGTGGAGGTGTACAATTTTGTCTCTAGTGTCTATGGACAGCTCTTTGGTTTTGGCCATGTTAGTAGTTGGATTCTTACTGATTGTATGGGGTGGACAGGTGTCTTTATGCAGCTAACGACCTCAAACAGGTGCATCTAATTTAGGATAATAAATGGAGTGGAGGTGGACATTTTAAAGGCAGACTAACAGGTTTTTGAGGGTCAGAATTCTAGCTGATAGACAGGTGTTCAAATACTTGTTTGCAGCTGTATCATACAAATAAATAGTTAAAAAATCATACATTGTGATTTCTGGATTTTTTTTTTTAGATTATGTCTCTCACAGTGGACATGCACATACGGTGACAATTTCAGACCCCTCCATGATTTCCAAGTGGGAGAACTTGCAAAATAGCAGGGTGTTCAAATACTTATTTTCCTCACTGTATATGTAGTAATTATACATAGTTCTACAGGTGTTTGTTCACAGAACGCTACATCCACAACGGGCAATTAGGCAAAGAAATTTGTGACGCAGCAGTTTTCTTTAGGATCAAAGAACATTTTTCATTATTTTAGGCAACATGAAGTGATGTAGTTCCAAACATTTACTGTGATAAATATTTTGGCCTTTAGTTTCATGAATAAATTATCGGAACAAAAATGATCCAGTTATAACCAGTTATCAGCATTTAAAAATAATGTTTTAACTCCGGAACAATTGAAAATCACTTTGTTCCGGTTACATTCTGCTAAAACGTTTGTTCGTTTTCGTTCATTGAACCGTTTTTAGTCCCTGGCTGTAACAATTACAGAAACTATGATTGGTTGGCAAAAATGTTGGATATTTATGTTTGTTCTGTATTTTTAAGTTTATACTACATTACATTACATTGATATGACCGTTTGAAATGTATGTAAGAGGAGTGAATTACACATTTCTATGTTAACTATACCATTATTTTAAAATGAACCCACACCTCCCCATTCTTGTACAAAAAGTCACCTTAAATAAATAAGAATGAGAGATAAAACGAGAGTTAAATACAAAACCAATAAATGTTGTAAATGAGTAAAACAAGAGACAAGTCCTATAGACACATTCAAATCCCATGATGGAGACCAATTTACAGGCTCTCCATTACAATGACACACTTCAGCTTTTGTGCCATTTCTGGTTTCAAGCACTTTCCTTTCCGAGATAAAATGAAGAAGAGCTTGTTAATAAAAAGCTGTGTACTCCATGATGTGGAACTGACCCTCTGCTGAAGTCCCACTCACTTTACTTCCTGTTACTGAAGCCGTCAGACTTTCATACTGGCATCTGTTCTAAGTGATTGCGATCATTTTGAATTTGACCTTTGAAACTAAATTTATACTGTATCTAGTATATAGTCAATAAAATGGTTTCCCGTATCCAATTGAAGGCTAAATCCAAAATAAATCTGTTTCAGAATCAAAGCAAACACTGTTCAACAAATTTTTTTTATTAAATTGACAAGTAAATGTAATAATATTTTTTGGTCGAATTGTTTAATTGCAATGGACGTGATGGGTCTGTATTATTGTGCATATCAGTAGAAACCAAAAAGGATCTTTCATAATTTTTTCTGAGGCTTTTCAATTACTGTCCATAAAAGTGTGTATATCGTGACTTATTGTTATCGACAAATATCAATGTTTGCTCCTATCGCCCACCCCTAGTAGGCATTTATTAATAGTATAATACTTTTTCCGAAGCAACGGTTATGACAATGTTTTCTGGTGCCAGTATTCTGTACTAGCTGTGTTCAGCCCTCACGTGGAGTGATGTACAGCTGATATGAGTGATCTGATGTTTCAGTGATGCGTCAGAACGTGAAGCGGGCGACTCTAGAGGAAGTTCTGGAGCTGATGGCCACTGGGTTCCTGCGCGGAGGTTCTGGTTTCCTGAAGAGCGGAGGAGAGATGCTGAAGGGGGTGTCAGTGAGTCGAGAGGTGCGGGTCGGTGTAACTCAGGTAAGACTGAAACGCAGTGACTGTAGGGGTACATTTTCTGTGCAGTTAAAGTCATGGCTGGATAAGATACCTTGTGATGCTTTCTCAAATTCTGTCATATGCAATTCAGCATTGATGAACAAAATTGAAAATGGCAGGTTAAAATTAATTTGGTCATCAGAGTTGATGTGGGCAGTGCTCCAAAATATGGTATGGTGTGGTAGTATCACGGGTGACCTGAAAGTGAGTACAAGCAGGAGGTCATTTCCTGATCCCATTCCCCCTGTTCACCCCCTCCACGTTCCAGTGTAATAAAATTGAAACAGGACTTTCAAATGAGAAAGCATGGTTAAGCCTAACTTGATTTTCTCCATGTGGATTACCCATCCACAGTCTCTTTGTGAAAGGTGTTTGGAGGAAGGGGTTGAAAAATAAGGGCTGGTAACATCAGGCGAAAAGGAAAGTTATTTCAGAGCGGAGTGAGTTATTACATTTGGATGAAAGAATACAAAAACAAACATCTTTTTCTTTGGAATAATGTGCATTATTCACAAGACCTGCAATGTGTATTAAGAAAATAAAAGATTTCATGTTGACATATTTTATTTGAAATGACATATGCAGGACATTACAGATATGTGCAATGCGGTGTGAAAAATCATTCACAATAAATGGGCATATTTCTGCGACCTGACCAGCCAAAAAAACTGTACGTCATTTACTCTGTCATTTTCAACACTATGCTGAAGACAACCGGAGGGACAATTTCCACTGTAGTGCTATATTGACTGTTAAAATATTGACTTAAAACAATACATCAGTTTTACATTAACAGGCTAAAAAATACAATTTGCATAAGAAATAAATGAGTAATGCATCGTTTGGAACTGAGAAACACACAGTCAAGAGGCAGTAAGCAGCCCGGCCGGACTGGAGTGAGGTTCCATATTGTAGAGCACATCTAAACCTGTTCAACGGGAATCACAGAGATGGCACGCAACAGCGAAAGCCGCTGGGGTAGCGTACTGTATGTTGATGGAAGAATGATCAAGTTGTAATAATTATCAATAATTCACTCCTCTATACATACTGTATAGAGCGCTGCAATTTGTGCAGCAGAAACGCTGCCAGTGTAAAAGCACATGCGTTGTTTGCTTATAAAGTTGCCCTGATGAATCAAGAAACCGTTGCGGTGTAACTCAATTGATGTTTATCTCTGTCTCTCTCCATGTAGGCGTATGTTGTGTTCGTCACCACACTGGGAGGTCAGTGGTTGGAGCGTAATTTCGCTGTGTTTTTATCTCATTTGCTGGAGCTGGTGGCTCACCCGCGCGCCACACAGACTCACGTCGAGGCAGTGTACTCGCGCCGCTGCGTGTCCTTCGCCTTGCGGGCAACTCTGGGCGGTCTGCTGGGAGAGAAAGCTCAGATCGCTGCTGCAAAGGAAATCTGCCTGGCCATCAGCAAACAGATGAGAGCTGTGGGTAAGATGGACATACGACTATATGAAAGCAGATAATCATAGTTCATAATCAAACATATTGACTCATGCGTCTTACTAATGGCATCGGTGTAAAGTTATAGCCAATTTTACAACTTTGTTGCCATGACGATGTAATGTAAATGAATTTTAATATGACTGTAAAAATGAGTTAAAGAACTTTACAGTTCAAATAATACACAAGTTTTAACAGAACAATGAATGTAAGTGCTTATATAAAAATTATAAGCTTTTCTGCCTTTAAACCCTCCAAAATGTGACCCCATTGACTTCTACTACAAGTGTCTCACTGGAACCCAGATTTTTGCTTTTTTTTTTTTTTTTTAAATGAGCTGAACATTTTCTTTGTAGTCATCATCACTTATGCCACAAATGCTGTTAATTGAGCTTAACTTGCTTTGAATCCGGAACAATCCTTTAAATAAAGCAGGACATTAAATGACTGCTGACCAGTGGAGGTGTAATTTCACTGGCACAGGGGTGGGTCAGTCTGTGGCACAGTGGTTTAAGTGTCTCTCATGTCCTTCACAGAGGCTGTTGTGAATGACCCCAGTGGTGAGAATCGGACCGGTGCTGCTGATGTGTCGGCCAGTCAGCATGTGATGGTGTGTGCGCTTAAAGAGCTGGGCAGTCTGGTACAAAGTCTGAGCGCTACAGCCTCTCCTCTCATCCAGGAAGCATCTATCGGTACCAAACACTCACAGAACAACACAACCAAACTATAATGAACTACATATAACAACACATGACCACAAATATAAACTCCACACAAAACCATACATAATATTCATTTGAGACCGTACATAATCACATACACACACACACACACACACACACACACACACACACACACACACACACACACACACACACACACACAGGTGTTTCTTTTCTTTTGTTTTTTTACTTTCATGTCTTCGAGGTGGATTCCTTTTTATGTAGTTTATATTGTATTCGCCTTCTCTCAGATCAAGACTTTCAGTGTTAATCTATGAAAATACTAATTATTATGTGTTCAAAACTATGATCATCTAAACCATGAGTGAAATAAACATGAAAATCAAACCACCATATAAAACTATTTTGCCCCTTATAAGTTTTTTTGTTTTTGTTTTTTCAAAAGGAAATGTGCTGTAGGAGTGTAAAAGTGATCAAATATGAGACAAGCGATGTTTGAAGAAAAAAAGAAGAGGATTTTATTGGCCGTAATTCAGATCAGGATGTAATTTTGCCAAATTAAGCAAAAAGTTTGGATATATTCTTTGATTGTGTGCATTTAGGAAGCATCAAATGTTAAGCTTTGAAATTAGTCTTGGCAAAACAAAGGAGTTGGCCATTTTTTTCATTTCAAAACCGTTAAAAATATCATTTTCCTCTGCGTAATTTTCAGCACAGAATTCTATACAGAATGTGAGATGTGCTGGAAATGACATTGTGGTGTGAATTTTCATGACTTTGAGGGAAAAATTGCATAAATCTCCTGTGATCCGTGTACTGAAAATATTTTAAATCCAGTGTTAAAAGTGCCTGAAGTTTAGAAAATGTCAATGCATGCAAACTAAAATTCCAGAGACAACCTCCCTCATGAACATGATTTTGAGTTGCTTTGATCAAGAGCACAACGCTGACTGGGCGACTAAACCTGCACTCAAACTGACATCACTGGAACCTAGCTGACTCTCTGAACGTCTATATTGACAGGTCTTTTAGAGACGGTGACATCAGTGTTGTTGCACCCGAGCATGGCGGCGCGTCTGGCTGCGGCGTGGTGTCTGCGCAGTGTCGCTGTGGCTTTACCTTACCAGCTCACTCCTCTGCTGGAACGCTGCACTGAATGCATCAACAACCTGAAGAACTCACCGGAGGCCGTGAGCGGATACAGCTTTGCTATGGCGGCTCTGCTGGGAGGAGTCCATCAGTGTCCGCTGGGTATCCCTCATTCAAAGGGCAAGGTCAGACTTTCTGCCTTTACACAGGGCTACACTTTATAAATTGGGACAACTGAAACATCAAATGAGGTTGTCCGATTGGACAACTAAACCCATCTTTTCACTTTAAACATGGCACTGAAGAAGTGTGCCGACATGCAGCCTAAATGTATTTAGATGGGGCATGTACAGGAATCACAAGCAAGGGAAACTGGGTAATGTGCGTGCGGATGCCGATTGCTGATTCTGCACTGTGAGGTGTGTGCACCGTTTATCATGCCGGATCGAACGCTTCAATCATAAATAATAAAAGCCTGCTTTGATCCTATTTCCTTTAGTTCACGTCCGGATCAATTACAACATACACAATGCTTCAGTTTGACTTTATTTTCACATTTTCTCTATTCCAAATATAAAGTTAATGTAATGTGAGATGACACAACTCCTAAAAGGTCTTGCTAGACCCAAAGGCTTAACCAGACAACTTAGTAATGCCCTGTGAGTGTTGTAGGACAGAATTATTCCAAAAATGTATTCATTACACTGAATTGAATTGGAGAAAGTCTTTTATGTCAATGGTGGAAAAGTCAGTCTCATTGAGTCAACATCATTTTAGTTGGATTAGGTCAAATTAATGTACTCTATTTGTTTTAACTCCCCTTCATTAGGTCGTCAAACTCAATTTACCAAGGTTTATTTGATTAATTTTCCTATGTTGGACCAACTTAAAGGTGCACTAAGTTTTTGCTGATTAAAAAAGTTTTACACAAAGCATTTTTTAGAAATATGTTGAAAATGAGATGAAGACTCCAGTCATATAAGAAACCCTATAAAAACAATTCGATTTTACATTGAGCAGGTCGCCCGCTCATGGGCGCTGCCATGTTGACAACACGTGATACGGTGTCAGGCAATGTCATCAGTGGTACCAGTGATGGTATGGTATTGATAAACAGGAGTGTGATCAACCAGACATTTCAAACAGAATGAGTAAAATGTCCAAACAAGAGGTCCCTGCTGGAGTGATGAAACAAACAGCTACGGCCTGCAGCTCTCTCAGCGCAGATCACGGATAAGCAGCGCAACATAAAATGCCAAGCACAAAGCTGTGTTCAGCCAGCCGAGAGCTCACAAGTTGCGAATATCTGGTCACAGTCCGGCGTGCAACAAAGCATGAAAATGCGTTAGGATTGGATAGAAGAGGGGGGCCTGTTTAGCTCAGCAAGTATTGATGCTGATTACCACAACTAGAGTCACGAGTTTGAATCCAGGGCGTGCTGAGTGACTCTAGCCAGGTCTCCTAAGCAACCAAATTGGCCTGGTTGCTAGGGAGGGTAGAGTCACATGGGGTAACCTCCTCGTGGTCGTGATTAGTGGTTCTCGCTCTCAGTGGGGCGTGGCCTCAACATGCAGTGAGTCTCCGCGGTGTCATGCACAACGAGTCACGTGATAAGATGCGCGGATTGCCGATTTCAGTGGCGGAGGCAACTGAAAATTGTCCTCCGCCACCCGGATTGAGGTGAGTAACCGCACCACCACGAGGACCTAGTAAGTAGCGGGAATTGGGCATTCCAAATTGCGAGAAAATGGGGATAAAATAAAAAAAAGGATTGGATAGAAGAATGTCCATTATAGGGATGTGTGTAATATGAGACGGGTAAAAACACAGATTAAAAGTAACAAAACCGCAAACTAATTCTGGGGCCGATAGAACGAGTAAGAGAGCTAAATCCTTCCTAAAATCTTACTCCCCTTTAATTTATGCCAGGTGAGCAAGTGTAAGGACAGTGAATCTTCTGCACTGTCAATTTAATAGAAGCTGCTAATAGAGCTAACAGCACTAAAATCAAGGATCACTTGAAACTGAAAGTCCATCCTCAACCTAAGCACAAGCGCCATTCTTCACCACAACGGTAACCCTTAGAACTCCAACATAACAGACACTCTTTTTAAATACCAGTGTAACAAACATCTCTTCCCATTCTCATCTTGCTCAAAAATGCATTAAAGGAATATTCCGGGTTCAGTACAAGTTCAGCTCAATCAGCAGCATTTGTGGCATAATGTTGATTACCACAAAAACTAATTTTGACTCGTTCCTCCTTTTCTTTAAAAAACAAAAGCAAAAATCTGGCTTCCAGTGAGACACTTAAACTGGAAGTGAATGGGGTCAATTTTTGGAGGGTTTTACAGGTAGAAATATGAATCTTATTATTTTATAAAAGCATTTACATGAATTCTTCTGTTATAACTTGTGTATTATTTGAACTGTAAAGTTCTTTAAATTGTCATTTTTAGTCATTTTAGAGTTTGCTGACATTACATCTTTGTCATAAATTCCTTGTGTGAACGTGCCAATAATTAGATAATTATATAATAATAATTGGCAATAATACAAATTCTGATTCTGATGGTAATGAAGTTGTAAAATTGGCTATGACTTCACACTGATGCGGTTAGTAAGTGATGTTATGACAGTAAAATCATGGTAACATGCATATTGTTTGTCTTGTGGCTAGACTTTTGAAAATGTGAGTATTTTAACGATTAAAAATTTGCCCCATTCACTACCATTATAAGTGTCTCACTGTAACACCGATTTGGGCTTTTTTTTTTGTTTTTAAGAAAAGGAGGCGCAAGTCAAAATAAATTTTTGTGCTTATCAATATTATACCACAAACAGTGGCGACTCCTGAAAAAAATTCTCAGGGGAGGCAATTTTTCTGATAATGATTAAGGTAACCCATTCAATGGGTACAGATTTCCCCTCTAGCTACATAAGTTACAGGTGGAAAGCTATGTAAGAAATTAGCATCCAGGAACCTTCATAAGCAAAAATGACATGGCTCCGCAATTAATTATTCCACTTATTCATTACTTACATTAATTCAATGTTGTGTGATGTAAAATAGCTAAACAGTACACATTTGTAAAAAGATATGTCCAGCAACAACATAAAGACGGGGGCAGCATATAAGTCAATACCAGAAGCATTTATTGACTGATCTCAATAGTATTGGCTTATAAAAGCAAAATAAGTTATCACAGTACAAATAATCAAGGATGTTCTTTCACATTCCTCAACACTGCTTAAACAATCTGCATTTCCATAAACAATGAAATATCAGCTTAAAATACAAGTAGACAAATTGTTGAGAGAAGTGGATCTTTAGAACTACATTTTCTGGAATGTAAGATATCACCAAAGTGCTACTTAATAAAAGCAAAGTAACATTGTCCTAAATAAGTGAATGAACAAGTGAGGCTTGACCTGGTGTGGTCTGTGCATCTTGGCTTTACACATTGAAAACCAAACCAGAATGATGAGGTGCTGCCAAGTTTAAAGAAAGAATTCTGATATACACATTAATTACTTGGGCCTCATGGCTGAATTAGAAATATGTGCACCAGAGTATAATTCACAACAAGCGAGCAGGAGCTTTTGATAGAGGCTACTGAAAATATTGATGCAAGTTATTGGTAATAAGCAATTTGTATAGACTTCCATATTCTGCCCTCTTGTATAGATTTGTGAAAATGAATATGAACAGTGAAGACATTTTGCCTGAAAACAGCATTTGAAAATAATTTCTAGAAATGTAAACAAAGCTATTTGTATGGCTTTGTAAAAATGAACAACCATATTCTGGCCAATTGTATAGATTTGTAAAAATGAACATGAACAGATTTCTTTTTTTTTAAATTTTTTTTTGAATTAATGAAAAATAACTATTTAAAACAACATCAACTGTGAACTGATTTGGTGTGTGTGTGTGTGTGTGTGTGTGTGTGTGTGTTAGAGAGAGAGAAACTGTGCTCTTCTCTCTTTCAATGCAGCAAAGCGGTCAATGACTTTCTCATTGAAATCAGGCATGTTGAGGACTAGTTCCCTCTCCATGGAAAGCATGGCCAGTGCATTCAGGTTCCTGGCCCATTGAATTTCGCAGGAATGTCTTAACTCATGTCAAAGTTGAGAAAATTCTCTCAGCTTCAGATGTCTTAACTCATGTCAAAGTTGAGAAACATCTCTCAGCTTCAGCTGTTGTCACAGTCTCAGAGAATGTCTCCTGGAGGTTGGAGCTCATGAGAACCTGGTACAGTGCCAGTGCACCACAGCAGCCCGAATGATATTGTTTGATCTTGCCTGGTCAAATTAACCCAATGAACCCGTTCTGATGGCTTCAAAACATTGTATGAGGTCGTCTCGATTCTCATAGACCGTGTTCACGACTCTGCTGTTGAAGTTCCACTATGTGGATGAAGCTCTGGGCAGTCTTCGTGTAACAGTCTGGTCAAGAATGCTGGTCCGTTTGGGTGACCGGGAAAAAAAAGTTGCAATTCCTCTCAGATCGGAAAAGAAAATAATCACTTATTTGATGCGAGAAGTAGCTTGGTGCATGAACAAATTCAGCTGATGCGCATAGCAATGCACATAATGGGCATTCTTGAAATGCTCACGCACCTTTTGCTGCACACCACCCTTCTCTCCCCTCATCATACTGGCTCTATCGTAAGCTTGCGCAATGAGTTTGACTTTCTCGTCATCTGCAAAAAAAAACGTTCAGTCTTTCCAAAAACACACTGGCAATTGAGATTGAGGTTGATTCCGAGATGGGAAGAAACTCAAAGCGTTCCTGCACGTTATAGTTGCTATCGATGTACCTCAGCATCGAAGATGTACCTCAGCATGTAGAAACGTCAACTTCACCTCCTCCACAATATGTTCCAGGAGTGGTGGTGGTGTAGTGGTCTAAGCACATAACTGGGAATCTGGTTATCAGAAGGACGCTGCTTCAAGCCCCACAACCATCACCATTGCGTCCTTGAGCAAGGCACTTAACTCCAGGTTGCTCCAGGGAGATTGTCCCTGTAATAAGGGCTCTGTAAGTCGCTTTGGATAAAAGCGTCTGCCAAATGCATAAATGTAAATGTTCCCTCATGACTGCTAGCATACACTCCAGTAGCTCGTTTTGAATTGTCTTTGATGTGCCCTTGAAAACTTCAGCATTTTTAAGATGCTCATCAAACACCTCGTCTAACTGTGCCACAAAGTTGACCAGTCCAAGAAAAATTCTAGGGTTGGTGCAGCCCTCATTTTCATCTTTGCCTCGCAAAGCTAACTCAAACACTTCACACACTGGATTAGCCGGTTGAGGATGTGGCGGTTCTTGCTAACCTCATCATTGTGGCGATGGACAGCTAGCCTGTATCCCTCATCCAGTTGCGTGGCAATGTTCACTCTCCCCAAAGCAGACAATCTCAAACAGCTATCCATGTGGGTCTTTGACAGCTCATGTTTCTTTATCTTTTCTGAAAGATGGTGCATGTCTGTTACACCAGTCGCTGTCCAAACAGTGCTGTCTGCCGTGCCGCCTTCAGGGTGAAAGAGTAGGCAGGGGTAGCAGAAGACTGCATTGGCTACGTCGCAGCCTGCTAGCCAGGTCTTTTGTTCGTACCAATTTTTTGAAAATCCTCGGGTGTAGGACTTTCCCCCTAATTTCACCTGTTGAATGATTAAATTTGGTCTGGGAGGTCCTAATTGTTTCGTTGACAATTTATCTTGATTCGTTCGCCGACTAAAAGTAACTTCTTTTAAAGAGACAATCGAGTTGCACTGAACGCTAGCCATCTTGACATTAGTACATGAATTGATTGACGCTGCTACCCGCTCTTTTCTTAGTTATGTTCATGGTTACGTTACCTATGATGAAAGCCTGTAAGTGCAAGCCCTCCCGGAACCCATAGAGATTGTATTGAAAGCTCTGATATTTAAAAAAAAATTATTTTACATGAGAGTTTATGAGAGACTTCTGGGACTGAAATCGCCCCAAAAGGGGCGGGTCCATTTTAAGCACATTTTAGCCTGATTGGACATTTAGTGGCAAATCGGATGTCTAGATTTAGAACACTGATATAACGACTGTTGCCGTGATAGAATTGGTTAGAAAAAAAATCCCTTCCTTTTCCCTTTTGGCAGTGCGTCGCCCATATCTTCCTAATGGGGTTTATTTCCAAAGTGTTGTTATTTTTGTAAAGTTAGAGAAGCTGAAGTTTATAGTAATGGAAATATTTTGTGCTGAACATGTTTTTATAATCTAAAAAAACAATAATAAATGTGCCAAGACAACCCAGAAATACAATGTCCTCAAAGCCACAAGTCTAAAGAAGTTACGTTTAAAATTTGAAGATGATCTAATATAAAATGAGGTTCCTGCAAGCTATTTTTCTCTGTAAAATCGCTGGAAGCGTACAGAGCAAAATTAAGGCTCTGCCTTTCAAGACGACACAAAATCTGACTGCACTGCTTAGCTATTATGAATAAAACTACGCCGCATTTTTAAAAATAGATTTTGGAGACAGGCTCATTTTGTTTATTAGACTCTAATATATAAGATAATATACAGCTTTACAACATGAATGCTGCTCGGATTGCATAGTTTGTTGAAGAACGATGACGAAGGGTAATTCTTTCAGGCGAGATCTCATGTAAACAATGGAGAATATATCAATATTTCTCAGTTGATCACTTTTATGGACAAAAAATGTTATTGGATGTTTTTCAATGAACGCTTGTCATGGACAATTGACCCAAGTGTGGCGAACAACTGGATTGCTTTCCAGATTCAGTTTCTTAGCTAAATCTGGCTAAACGGTTACAAAAAAAACTCAGTATGCACTTAAAGGAAATCTGTGGGTCAAGTTAACCAGAGCATTTTAAAGAATCACGAAACCCCCTAATTCAGCAGCAGTCGTTCACTTCTCAGTTTTGACAAAAGCCCAAGAAAGGGTTGTGGAAAACTTTAACTTTTGCGAATGAAGTGAGAACAGAACTTACAACTCAGGAAGACAGAGCAGGCATTACCACAAAAACAGGATTGCTTTGAGACATAAAATGATAACATAAAAGAGCATAAAATATAATAATAATAAATACAGCAGCCTGTTTGGTGGAAAATGGTCATGGAAAACTAAATGGATTTATGTCTTCAATTGCAAAGTCAGAGCTGATGAAAAATTGGTTTGTTTCAGATGGTGGTGAGTATCGCTGAAGATTTGCTGCGTTCAGCAGCTCAGAACAGTCGTCTGTCACTGCAGCGCACTCAAGCCGGCTGGCTGCTGTTAGGAGCCCTCATGACTTTAGGTGAGTCCATGAAACAACAACCACTACAGCCTCCAAAAACATCAGTGCTTCCAGACTATTTAGTCCAAGAGTACGTAGAGGGATTGTTTGGCCAACGCATTTCAGTTGGTCCCATTGTACATACTTCACACGATTGTTGTTTTATCTTCTCAGGACC
Organism: Xyrauchen texanus; assembly: GCF_025860055.1. NCBI lineage: Eukaryota > Metazoa > Chordata > Actinopteri > Cypriniformes > Catostomidae > Xyrauchen > Xyrauchen texanus. The sequence continues at coordinate 41,347,680 of NC_068299.1, forward strand.
CTCACTAGTGCGCTACCACCTGCCCAAGATGTTACTACTGTGGCGTAACGTTTTCCCGCGCTCTCAGAAGGAGCTGGAGGCAGAGAAAGCGCGAGGAGACTCGTTTAGCTGGCAGGTGATGCTGGAGGGACGAGCCGGCGCTCTGTGCGGTAAAACACCTCCGATAAATCCTTGATGTTTTTTAGCGGCTTTATTGTTAAATATGTGCTATAAAAATGTCACATTTCGTCATGTGGTTTTTACAGCCATGCGCAGTTTTGTGGCTCATTGTCCAGAACTGCTGACAGAGGACGTGATCCGTAGACTGATGACGCCAATCGAGTGTGCCATGACCATGATGTCTCAGTGAGTACTATGTATTTGACAATTAAGAATAATGTTATCTGAAATGACTGCCATTCTTTTGTTAATCTTGCCATCCACCAAAGGTTTACTTCAGTTACTGCCAGGGCTGGAGATTTCTCAGAACTATCTTCACTTTTCTGAGGCATTTTTAATGATTTTGAAGCAACTGTAAAGAACTTAACATTTGATTTTTAGTAAAGATCAGTAACCACATGTTCTACGTGACAATTTTCGCCTATGATTTATGAGCAAAACTCCAGGTCAAAAATAACTTTAGTGTCATTATTTAATTTTTACATAGAGATTGGTAGGTCTGTTACTACAATCAGTTGACTTCAGCACACTTTGTTGCATTAAATATCAATGGTTTGTGCCCATAAATTGGAGAAAAACACTTTTTGTGTCAGGAGCATCTCTAGACCATCTGACCAAATTTGGGATCTCTAAAGGTGTATTTTCGCCATCTGGCTAAACGGTTCTCGTAACGATACCATGCCGTTTTGTACGGATCCAGGGTTGTTTGCGTGGTTATGGTTTATTTTTCATTTATTTTTCCAATACGGATCTGGGCAAGTGACCAACCACGAGTTGCCATGTCACTACAGGTGTTTCACCAGAACAGTTATCTAACCATGTTGAGAATGCCGGGTCGGAAATGGTTTCTAATTGAACTGTACCCAACCGTGCTCAAGAGGAAATGCTACTGGAAGCTTTCCTCTCCCTGCTCAGAACTGTGGCGGCTCAGTGGTGGAAAAGAACTTGGACCAAGATGTATGGTCTCTGACCTGTGTAGACACTTTTAGAAGATTTAGAAAATCTGTATGAATACAATTAGGTTTCAGCATCTTTAATGTTTGGACTCCTAATGATGCATCCCAGAGCTTTGCAGATGTTCATTTCTGAAATCCAAAAGCGACATATAGATATTGCACTGAAGAGCCACATGTGTCGCTTATTTTTAAGAGTAGTGTTTTTTTGGGCTCTCGAAAATCACCATTTTGACTTTGTTCTTATGTGAATAAATCAAGGTACATTTCTAGTTTCTATATTATTTGTTCCTTTGGGTTGTTGGACAAGCAAAACAAGCTTCATACTATTTGGCCCACATTTGGTTTTTGACCATAGAAAATGTGTATCGTTTGAACAATTTAGTCATGGAGCAACACTAAGAGGCCCCACAGGGACTTCTATATGAGGATACAAATGGGGAAGTTTGTTCTGAACCAGAATGTAAAAGGTTTTTAAGATATCTTGAATATTTCTGGAGTTATATTTGGTCTAATCATTACAACAAAAGTATTTTTCTCCACTTTATGGACTATTGATTTATGGTATTTTTTGGCTTTTATCATCATTTATCATTAGTGTACTTTTGTATTTACAAAATTACAAATTTCAGCTGAATTTTCTTGATTTGACATAGAATAACCCATTCAGGGCCATAGCTTGTGGGGTGAAAGGTGGTAACGATTCTTGAGGCCCTAAAGTCCAGGGGGTCCCACCACAATTTTAATACTGTATTTTTTTTATTTATTTTTTTACATATTTAAGATAATGGGCTCAGAGCAATAAACAGTCAGGGGACCCAGAATTCCTTGCTATGGCCCTGAACCCATTTATACATTAAGTGTCCAAGGCCAATGTACGCTTTTCAGCATTCTGCCAAATCTCACCAACAAATAAAGTTTTAAAATTAAAACTGCGTGTTTGTTTGGTGTTTATTGTAGTGCATTGATAATTGGGTGAGTTGTTAAAGCATTGTTTTGCTGTTTAGTGTTCCTGCAGTGATTAAGGTTCATGGAGCTCATCTGAAGGCCAGTGCTGCAATGGTTCGACTGCGACTCTATGACATACTGGCTCTACTGCCACCCAAGACATATGAAGGTAAGTCTCTCATTGGACATGTACTGCCACTGTGAACTCTGTTTAAATGAATGCTGATTATGATTCCTGATTTGCTGATGATTGACAGGCAGTTTTAACGCTCTGTTGAGAGAGCTGGTGGCAGAGTTCACACTGACGGATAACTCCGCAAACACAACCACGTCTCTACTGCGCTCGCTCTGTCACTATGACGACAGCGTGTTAATGGGCTCTTGGTTACAGGAAACTGATCATAAGTCCATTGAAGATCAGGTAAGAACTTTCAACAAAGACATACAAAATGTCATTCTCTGAATCAAATCTTTCTGATTTAATTTGTTGTATTTGCCGATTTTTATTTAAAGATGAGGTGTGTCATTTCTTGCCTGCAGCTTTGATTTGTTCATGTTCATTTGACATGCTTGTTTTGAACAGCTGCAGCCCAACAGCGCGTCAGGCAGTGGAGCTCTTGAGCACGACCCATCCTCCATATACCTGCGAGTTCCTGTAGGTGAGGCTGTCCCTGGACCCCTGCCGCTGGGAGTGTCGGTGATAGATGCATCTGTGGCTCTGTTTGGAGTGGTCTTTCCTCACGTCTCTTTCAAACACAGGTCAGAGATCACACAAACACTTTTCTACTCCAAGGCTTCTGTCTGACTTTAAAGGGATAGTTCACCCAAAAATGTACAATTTTCACTGCCGTTTCTCATCAACCTCAATCCTTCTCTCCCTCCAACCATTTTTATTTGTTTGATTTTGGGTTCAATTGAACTGATTTTGTTGATGGACATGTTCTGATATTCTTTGGGCCTAAGAATGGACTTCTAAACGTGAATCTATTTTGCGTTGCAAAGTACATGACATTTCCTGTTAATACATTTTGTGAATTAGCACATGAACTTGTGAATTTGATGTTGGCATTCCTATGTTTTGTGTAGTTGGTGGATTATTTGTTAGTTGGGAAATGTAAATTGATAGGTTTTAACCTGTCTGGTGCCCAACAATCATTTTTGCTACTTTAAGTATTTCAAACCTAAGAGATCCCACTATGGTTGATTTATGTTCTGTTGTTTGTTTCAGGTTGCAAATGCTGGATCACTTTGCAGAATGCATTAAACAAGCTAAAGGAGTCCGTCAGCAAGCCGTCCAGTTAAACATATTCACTGCAGTGCTGAGCGCACTCAAGGTCTGATCTTCTGCAACTATACTTGAAATAAACCTGTGTTCATAAAATTGTTCAATCAAAGGATGATGGTTGTTTATTGGCTTACGGGCTCTTGATTTAGGGTCTGGCAGAGAACAAGAGCAGTCTCGGCCCAGAGGAGGTGCGCAAGTCCGCTTTGGCACTCGTGATGGGTGCACTGGACAACCCAAACCCCATCCTGCGCTGTGCTGCTGGCGAGGCACTTGGCAGGATGGCACAAGTTGTAGGAGAAGCCTCGTTCATCGCCAGGATGGCACAGCACAGCTTTGACAAGTATGCAAACATACACTTCAGCAGTGAAGCAATAAAATGGCTTTTCTAACAGTGTCCTAACCAGACACAATGTCACAAAGCATTAAATGATAACTTCATCTCAACTCTCATCACAACGTCCATCAACAGCATTGAATTTTAAGACATTTTGTCGGACACTCTGGTTTCTATAGAGCTGTCCAGTTTTTAGTTACTGACGAAATATTAATTGACAGTTTTTTTTTGTCAATGATAACGAAGATGAGATGAAAAGGTGCGTCATGACGATTAACATGCACTAACTCTTCATTCATTTTTTTGAAGAAAGAAAAATCTAGAAAGAATTAATTGTCATAATCCAGTCATAGTATTTTGGGGATATCCCTGAAATAGCCGAACACCTGTACAATTAACTTTTACTAACACGTTAATTCATTCAAACACATGCTGTAAATGTGACATTAATCTAATATATATCCACAACATAAACATCCCATCACAACTAACATCTGCACCGACAATGAACTTGAACCAAGTCATGCGCCTGTCAGAATTGGAAACTTGCTTTGAAAATCCACTAAACGTAACGCAATATCCTTAACTGCCTAAATTTGAGTTCACAACTTAGTAACTTAATATAAGCAAAAAGTAGCTTATTCTTCATCATATTCATTATATGCTATTATGTTAAATATGTATGATTAAATGTAATAAGTAATTTTTCAGAATATTTGGTTAAAGTTCATCTGTTAGACTCTTTGATACTTGTTCAGGGTTTCTGCAGGTCTGAAAAAATTCTTAAATTGCTCTTTTCCAAATTAAGGCTTTAAAAAGGTCTTAAATCGGAGCAACAAGTCTTAAATTCATATGTCATGTTATTAAATGTTGCAAGAGCGATTGATTTCTCCTGCCGTTCAAGTCTTTAAAATGAAGAGTACTTTCTGGGCACGAATAGCCCCCATACCATATTTGCAGTCTCTAGGACACTAGAGTGCCACCACCAGATAAAATATATATATACACTCACCTAAAGGATTATTAGGAACACCATACTAATACTGTGTTTGACATACAGCAGAAATAACACATTGACTTTATAATTTACATTTGAGGAATGACTCATGTAGTTTATGTTGTAAAACAAAACGTGAAAGTCTCCAAATAATGTTTACACTTGACCTTGTAAAAACCCTTAGGAAATTCATTCCAGAAGGAACTTATGGCATATCAGCCCTCAGGGATGGTTTCCAACACCACCTGCTTCTGACTAGCAATAGCAAGCAGCAAATCAGTTTCTTTTTTACAAAGCCTGCATCATATTGTATCTGGTTCACAAGCAGTCCACTCTCAAATGTGCCGAACACACATACAATTCTGGACTGACACGAAATGTCAACCGCTCTTTCCTAATGTTAGGATGGTTCGACAGAGGCCACGGCAGATGCTTTTTAGAGCAATGCAATATTTTGCAAACTTCCAAGACATCTGACATCTTCCATGTCACAAGACACGGCATGGTCCTTGAAGCCAGATTCAGCAGAGGAGTGTAGCAGACTGTTTTTTTAAAGTTAAATTTGTTTTACCTTGATGTCTTTTTTTTTGTGTGCAAATTTTTTTCTCCCTTTTTCACCCCAATTTGGAATGCCCAATGAGCTCTTTATTCATGGTGGTGTAGTGACTCGTCTCAGTCCGGGTGGCGGAGGATGAATCTCCGTTGCCTCCACGTCTGAGACATCAATCCGCACATCTTTTCACGTGGCTAGCATTACCATGGAGACATAGTGTGTGTGTAGGTGCACGCTATTCTCTGCAGCGTCCACGCACAACTCACCACGCATCCCACTGAGAGCGAGAACCACACATTATAGCAACCACGAGGAGGTTACCCCATGTGACTCTAACCTCCCTTGCAACCTGGACAATTTGGTTGCTAAGGAGACCTGCTAAGGAGACTCAGCATGCCCTGGATTCGAACTCGCGACTCCAAGGGTGGAAGTCAGCATCAATCCAGGCTATTGCATGACACACATCACAGTGGTCAAAAATGTCCATCTAGTGCCAAGAAAAAAAATGGTGCAGGTTGGTCCATGAACATGTCCATGATGTGAAGGACACATATAATAGGCGTTCTTGTAAGTCGCAGAGTGGTAGAGTGAAATAAATTGGGGGTCTTTTTTTAAAAGTAATAACTTAACACGTTGCGGTAATGGCACTAAACGCATATACGTCTGTCTAGTGTATGTTATTTACATATAAAAACTACAAAACAATAGTGCAAGAATGTGTCCGAGGTAAACCAGAAATAGTATCTGTCCTGCTCTCTCCTCTTCAGTTTACCAACTGAGCACCAGTGTGCGGATCAAAGAGGTGTTGATGTCTTGCTGTTGAGGCAGTCATGCACTGATGTGTTTATCCATGTGATGTCACAAAGTAGGGAAATTAATTTGAGTTGATTTTTGGACCTTGGCTTCAATAAATGCTCTTTTAGCACATGGGGATGTAGTTTTGAGTTCTGAAACTTACGGTAAGTTTTTGAAGTTCAGTGATCAATAAAATCAAGGAAAATTTGATTCCTAGTGTCATAACACCTTAAAAAAAAAAAAAAAAAATGTCCCTCCCAGTATGTTCTGTTTTGTTGATCTCTTTGGTATCTGTTTAACTCATGTTTGTCTGTTTCTGATCTGGTCACAGATTGAAGTCAGCACGTGACGTTGTGTCCAGGACAGGTCATTCTCTGGCTCTAGGCTGTCTGCATCGGTATGTGGGTGGCATCGGATCGGGTCAGCACCTGAAGACCAGTGTCAGTATACTGCTCGCTCTGGCTCAAGACGGCACATGTCATGAGGTGCAGGTGAGTGCTCTGTGGCCGCCAGCTGAAGTTAATTCGGCTGTGTGTCTGTAGATGTCTGAAGTGTTCCCTTGTTCTCTTTTAGACATGGGCGCTGCACTCTCTAGCTCTCATTGTGGACTCCAGCGGGCCCATGTACCGGGGTTATGTTGAGCCTACTCTCTCTCTGGTGCTGACGCTACTGCTGACTGTCCCCCCCTCACACACAGAGGTGCATCAGTGTTTGGGCCGCTGTCTCGGAGCGCTCATCACTACAGTGGGTCCAGAGCTACAGGGTAACTATCATGAACTCACTGCATGCATTTGCAGAATATTTGCAGCGTTAAGAGATCTAAAAATATTTCTGTTCATTATGAAACTATTGCGGCCTGCCACAGTCTAGGTAAGTAATGGGAAACACTGTCCAATGAACATCGGGACACTGATGACTCAATTACCTGTCACATGATAACAAGGACGCATATACAAGTGCATCTGAAGTTCAACTAACGCATCACCGTATTACAGACACTATCCTGCCTTTTCATTGTAAATATTTAAAGATGAAGTGCTATTATGAAAGATAAATTGCTTCAATGAACAAATAAAAATACAAAGGAGTGCATTTTTTATCTTCTTAAAATGGTCACATTTAAAAGATTGTTTCCCTTTCTTGTGCATTCTGGATGAAGGTTAAAAACAAACAATCTTTTTTAAAGAGAAAACGAGAGTTTGACATCACATTTACATTTGAGCTCATCTTCTAGTGACTTGAGAGACTTGAGAAGACATTACAACATTTTCAGTAAGGGAACATATGATAGGAACAATGATGCTCTCTGGTTTTCATGATGCATTCTTTCTGGGAATTTTTAGGGAGTGGATGTTTCAGTGCACTGGAACAATTTCACAAATGGGACAGCCCTAGAAATAGCTGACTCCCTGGATAGTGCCTTGTCTACTGAACTAGGGAGCTGATTGAGACGCATTGAAAATATATAAATAGGTGAAACTTGGATTTGGATGTTCTTGTGTTAAACGGCTAAAACGGTTAAAATTATAAACACATGTCTTACAAATGTATCATTCATGGAGCTAGATACTGATAAAAACAGTGAGATGCAATGCAAAGACATCTGTTTGAACATTTATTTTTATTATTATTATTAACTCTTCTCATTCTGGTTTATTTACTCTAGGTAACAGTGGCAGTATCTCTACGATCCGGTCGTCATGTCTCGTGGGCTGCGCTATCATGCAGGATCACTCTGATTCGCTGGTTCAGGCAGCGGCCATCTCCTGTCTGCAGCAGCTGCATATGTTCGCCCCGCGGCACGTCAACCTGTCCAGCCTCGTGCCTAGCCTTTGTGTAAGACTATAAACTTTTCATCTAGGGGTTTGGATTTAGAACTATATATCTTGTTTGGCCTACATATAATAAATAGTTCAATAGAACTCATTTTTCCATGTTTGTGTCAATGGCAGGGATTTAAAACAAATTTGGACCATTTGTGACTTACGTTCTTTTGCGCAATAATTACGTCCTTGCTGTGAACTCCCGTTTTGTCTGCCATCGTTCCAGTGCTATGGTGTTTAGCGGTGAAATAGTACAGAGGATGTTTGTGGTTCTTCCTGCCTCTGGACTGTGCATGCTCTCTATCGGCCTGTGTTCTTGACAGTGTTACAGAACGCTTGAAACATGCTTTAATGCTGTGATTGTAATATGTTTCTCTGTTTAATGTTTTGTGAAATTTCTGTACAGCATCATTGACTTTTGGAAAGGCTCTATACAAAATTATAATAATAAGAAGAATTATTATTATTTTGATCTACTGACTGTTTGATATGATCTGCTGGTGGAATCCCCAAACTGCAAATGCAAGAACTGATTTTAGACTTTGTGCCGAGATTAGATTTGCTTCTCAAACATCTTTGCACAATTACCTATTTCTCAGGAAAATAGCAAATTGTGTTCTGCGCCACCTCATTAACATACAATACACCCTCAGTTTGCACGCACACACCAACAGAAAATGCAAACACTCCAACCCGCTCACACTTGCTCTTTGCGCTAGCGTAAAAATGTAAGTAGTGCACAATCGTTGCAACTAGTGAGCCCCATGACTGATATCAGAAAGAGAACACTTTTCTATAGCTTGGCCTTCTTGAAAAATGACTGGAAATAAATTAGTGTTATTTACCAGTTACAAGCCATTTAAAATAACTCTTGAACTATTAAAAGCGATTTTGTTCCCATTTCCTTTTACTTTATGAAAAAAAAAAAAAAAGGGTTGAGATAATCATTATGCTTTTGTGTGTATTTGGACAGGTGCATTTGTGCAGTTCTCACCTGTTGTTACGTCGTGCCGCTGTCGCGTGCCTCAGGCAGCTGGCGCAGCGAGAAGCGGCAGAGGTGTGTGAATACGCCATGAGTCTTGCAAGGAGGGCTGGAGACGGCAAAGACAACAACACCTTTAGTATGTAATGTGCCACATTATGTCTGGATGTTTCTTCAACTTTGGCGCCATTTTATGTCTCTGGGTGGAAGAAACAGATTTCAACTTTTTTTATTTTTGTTGTATGAAGGTCACGTTAAAATTGACATACTGAAACATTTCAACTTTTTTTTAAATGTTCCAATGCCTTTTTATGTTTCGATTTTAGTGTTTTCGCCTTGTCTCAGACCCAGACATTTAATCTTAAAATGTGAAAATCCATTATAAAAATACAAATGATTACATTTTTAATACTATAATTGTAACGTAGCTGCTAGTGCTGACAATGACATAGTGAGAACACAAATGCAGTTTATTAACCAAAGTGATATCCAACATCCGTGAATCCACACATGAAATAAACATGAACTAGACTTGGCTTGACTAACAAACAAGGTTACATTAACAATACCTGACAAAACACAATGGCAAACATGTGGGCTTAAATACAAGGACAAGGTTAACAAGACAAATGCATTTAAACCAATGAAAAGACAAGACTAATAACAAATTAATCAACCAATGAAAACAAGACACATGAACAAGAGAAACAAATGACAAGATCACATGAGGGAACAGGAAATCACTTAACAGGAACTTGAAAATAAAAGACATGAAAAAACATGAACCAACAGAATAAATATGACAATAATAATCTAAACAAAGAATGAAATAAAATATTTCAATGTTTGTTGTTTGAAAATGAATTCTATCACTTTTTTTTTAAATTTCGACTGTCCCACAGTTCATGCCCGAAGTTGAAGAATCACCCATCTATAAACTGCAAACTGTGAATTGTGTGGATGGTCCTCTACAGGGCTACATTGTACACAATTATTAGTGGTGTGAAGGCAAGCATCACTATTCCTATTGCTCATAGCTATGGTTGGTGATTTGAACAAACCCGGAACCTTCAATATTTTACATCAGTGCATAACTCCTGCACCTATATGCTGTAACTCTGTGACTTATTAAAGCAAGTTGTGCTATTACTTATCTATAAAACATGTGAATATCCCATGGGCTTACACTGAAGAATGGAACCAAGACATATCTAATGATCACTATATCATAGAGACGATGCCCTAGCACCACTCAGAACACCCTAGAAGCTGCCTAACAACACCTTAGTATCATGGTAGCGAGATTTGTACAGACAAACACCACTAACGATTACTAAAGAAAATTTACAAATCTAGTTTTGTTATGCAATTGTGTGATGTTATCTTTCTCAGATCTGAACATCACAGAGACTGGGTTGGAAGGGGTTCTGTTTGGAATGCTGGACCGTGAGACAGACAGGAAGTTGTGTTCAGATATTCATGACACACTGGGTCACATGCTCTCCTCCCTGGCTGTGGGGAAACTTCCTCACTGGCTCAAACTCTGCAAAGATGTTCTGGCAGCTACTACAGGTGACCTTTGTCCATTGACAATGTATTTGAACTGAAGTGAATCATTTGTTTTTTTACAGTTAACTGCTAGTCCTGCTGGAAGGATGGGTTGTAGCTGTAGAGTAATTTAAATCATCTCATTACAGAATTTTCATCTAAAAAAATGAAATGAATCTTATGCTTTATAAGATTCTATTAGTTCCATGTTTTTTGCCTTTTTTTAACCCTCTGGGGTCTGAGGGTATTTTGGGCCCTGGAGAAGTTTTGACATGCCTTGACATTTGTGCTTTTTTCAGTTGCTTAAAAACATATTAATGGTAAACTCTAATTACACTGTATTCAGCACAAACTGGGCTACAATAATATGTGAGCAACATGCATGTACAGTTTTGTATTTTTGAGAAATAATGTTTATGTGTGGTTTTTGAAAAAACAAAAATTTTGAAACTGAAATAAGGTCATATATCACATACTAAACATTTGTCCACAAGACTTTTGAGAACTCTTGTAGCCTAGAGTTTTTGATACAAAATGATGTGAGAACCATCCTGATCACTTATTCATAAAAACAATATAGTCATTTAACTTTTGTAAGACAATTTTAGTGTTGATAGTTCAACGCCTCCTCGCATATTACCTATCTTGAATATGGATGTTTTTCACACCTGAGGATACAAAGACCCTCCCCTGGGCTTCTATGAGGGATAGAGAATGAATGTGAGGAGACTTAATGATCAAAATCAAGTTTTAAGTTAAGTAATCTGACTATATATTTTCTTTACTTAATTTTAGACCTACACTACCATTTAAAAGAAGTCTCTTCTGCTCACCAAGACTGGATTTATTTGATCCAAAATACAGAAATACCATTGATATTCTGAACTCTTTTTACAGTTTAAAAGAACCGTTTTCTATTTAAATATATTGTAAAATGCAATTTGTGATCAAAGCTGAATTTTCAGCATCATTAGTGTAGTCTTCAGTGTCACATGATCCTTCAGAAATCATTATAATATGCTGATTTTGTAATATGGGCATATTTAAAGTGCATTTTACTCATTTAACCTGAACACATATTTGCAAGCACAAGCTTTGTTGTTGATAATGAGGCAGCATAAACACTAGATAGAATATAATCTAAACATTATCATATTACATATCATATTTATTTCATACAGCATACAATTTACATGTACATGTATATATAAAATAGCATGTCAACTAATGAAAACTAATTGACTTACTCGTCTGAAATTGTATCCTCGGCTGGATCAAGTCTCTCTTCAAAATACAAACGTTCATCGGAGTCCCGCTCTTCTTCTGAGGAAAATATTAACTCTTCCATAATATCCTGGAGCTTTCTCGCCTGTGTATTGTTGCAAACGCGCAGAAAAATTTATGAAATGTGTTTACAACCTCACAGTCGGGGGCGTGTACATTTGCATTGATCGTCTCAGCATATTACCGTATGAATGGCGCACTCTGCTGGTGGGTGGGATCACATTACAGATAATTAGATAGACCTGTAAAAACTGTACATCGCTTTGTTTCAAACAGATCGCATTGCAGGAGAATATTTTATTTTATGCTTTCTTTAGACACATGTTTCATGTTTGTGTGATAAATATTCGCGGAGTTTCAGTTAATTTTTGTGACGTGTTTCTGAAATATGCTGGTGGAGACAGAGACTGCTGATAGCTCACCCTTTTTATTTTCTTTATTTTACAAAAGCACAAGGTTTTGTTGTTATTGTGAGTGTACACAAATAAAAGTAGACCCTTTATAGTCTCTAATGATGTGTTACACTTATCTGTATACCCAAAAATGACGGAGAATTTTATGTTGTTTCCGCTGTAATGCCGTAAATATCTAGCAGGACGCGCCGGCGCGTCCGTCGACCCCTAGAGGTTTAAACCTCTGCAATATGTCCCTCAGATGTTTTTAAATGCCAATAATTTAAATAAATAAATAAATGCCAGAGAACGTGTATGTCACACAAGAGTGTACATTTGTTCAGAACCCTCTTGACTTTTAGTCCACGAGCTGCTCTGTACTGTACATCAGACCATTTAATCCAATGATAGACCAGTGACCAATTGCATTCTCTACATGATGATAATAAGAGTATGTTTCTTCATTACATGTTTCCTTCATTACTTACAGTGAGGAAAATAAGTATTTGAACACCCTGCTATTTTGCAAGTTCTCCCACTTGGAAATCATGGAGGGGTCTGAAATTGTCATCGTATGTGCATGTCCACTGTGAGAGACCTAATCTAAAAAAAAATCCAGAAATTACAATGTATGATTTTTTTTAACTATTTATTTGTATGATACAGCTGCAAATAAGTATTTGAACACCTGTCTATCAGCTAGAATTCTGACCCTCAAAAACCTGTTAGTCTGCCTTTAAAATGTCCACCTCCACTCCATTTATTATCCTAAATTATATGCACTTGTTTGAGGTCGTTAGCTGCATAAAGACACCTGTCCACCCCATACAATCAGTAAGAATCCAACTACTAACATGGCCAAGACCAAAGAGCTGTCCAAAGACACTAGAGTCAAAATTGTACACCTCCACAAGGCTGAAAAGGGCTACGGGGAAAATTGACAAGCACCTTGGTGAAAAAAGGTCCACTGTTGGAGCAATCATTAGAAAATGGAAGAAGCTAAACATGACTGTCAATCTCCCTCGGACTGGGGCTCCATGCAAGATCTCACCTCATGGGGTCTCAATGATCCTAAGAAAGGTGAGAAATCAGCCCAGAACTACACGGGAGGAGCTGGTCAATGACCTGAAAAGAGCTGGGACCACAGTTTCCAAGGTTACTGTTGGTAATACACTAAGACGTCATGGTTTGAAATCATGCATGGCACGGAAGGTTCCCCTGCTTAAACCAGCACATGTCAAGGCCCGTCTTAAGTTTGCCAATGACCATTTGGATGATCCAGAGGAGTCATGGGAGAAAGTCATGTGGTCAGATGAGACCAAAATATAACTTTTTGGTCATAATTCCACTAACCGTGTTTTGAGGAAGAAGAATGATGAGTACCATCCCAAGAACACCATCCCTACTGTGAAGCATGGGGGTGGTAGCATCATGCTTTGGGGGTGTTTTTCTGCACATGGGACAGGGCTGACTGCACTGTATTAAGGAGAGGATGACCGGGGCCATGTATTGCGAGATTTTGGGGAACAACCTCCTTCCCTCAGTTAGAGCATTGAAGATGGGTCGAGGCTGGGTCTTCCAACATGACAATGACCCGAAGCACACAGCCAGGATAACCAAGGAGTGGCTCTGTAAGAAGCATTTCAAGGTTCTGGCGTGGCCTAGCCAGTCTCCAGACCTGAACCCAATAGAGAATCTTTGGAGGGAGCTCAAACTCCGTGTTTCTCAGCGACAGCCCAGAAACCTGACTGATCTAGAGAAGATCTGTGTGGAGGAGTGGGCCAAAATCCCTCCTGCAGTGTATGCAAACCTGGTGAAAAACTACAGGAAACGTTTGACCTCTGTAATTGCAAACAAAGGCTACTGTACCAAATATTAACATTGATTTTCTCAGGTGTTCAAATACTTATTTGCAGCTGTATCATACAAATAAATAGTTAAAAAAAATCATACATTGTGATTTCTGGATTTTTTTTTTAGATTATGTCTCTCACAGTGGACATGCACCTACGATGACAATTTCAGACCCCTCCATGATTTCTAAGTGGGAGAACTTGCAAAATAGCAGGGTGTTCAAATACTTATTTTCCTCACTGTAACTATCTCACTTTTTCCATGCAATAATAAATCCATCTGTACTTATAGAGTACACTGCAAATTGGAAAGGAAAGAATGGATGTTCCTTGTGTTCTTGTATGTGGTTTTCTGGTGGAAAAAGCTTTAATGCTGAGAAAGTATTTGATCGATAATGAAGAAACCTTACAGTGTCTTGCATTGCAGAGGTTGGTGGGACTGTTGCGTCTGGTGGCAGAAGGAAGGAAGAGGATGAAGACTCTGAGAAGAAGGATGAGATGGATGATGACATTATGTTCACGTCACTGGGTCAGGATGACAAGTCCAAACCTTCCGTGGCACCTCGCTGGGTTACTCGAGTGTTTGCTGCCGACTGTCTTTGCCGCATCATTCATCTGTGTGAAAATGCTGATAAGGCCCACTTTGACCTGGCGGCTGCCCGTGTTGCCAAGGCTAAAAACCCTGAAGGTAACATCAAAGACTAATTCTGCACAGTAGTTCCAGGTAGTTCACAGTCCTACTACAGTATTAAGGAGATCTGTGTTAATTTAATCATTAATGATATGTCCTGTTTGCATACTAATATTTACTTGGACTTTTTTTATTTTTGTACACTGATACACAGGCCATCCTAGAGTTCAACTGTTGACCTGTTGATTTCAACCATAAAATTATGTTGTGCTGTGTGGTGATGTGTTTTACAGCCACCCAGCCAAATAATGGATTGCACAATAGAGGACAGCCGTGTAGATAGCACGAGTCAAGGACGTATCTAAATGTAGTGGTCTCTGGAGTCAAAGAATAACCATTCAAATGCTCTTTCTAATACTGTAGATATTTTGGGTCAAATTTCAAAACAGCTCTTGATTATTCCCATACTTCAAAATTAGTGAAATGTGGTAGAAGTTAACTGTTTTTCATGAGCAGGTGCTGGACATCTGGTCAGATCAATGGAAAAATGGTGCAGAACACTGGGGAAAACACCAAAAAAATCTATTTCTGTCTGCTAATAGAAAGTTCATCTTTTAACTCGACTGCGGTGCCAAACATATTGCCACATTGACATTTGAATGACTCAAAAGGAAATGATGAATTCTACAGTGACCAGTGCTTTGATCTCAGTCCAATAGAGAACAACAGTTGGGTTCCTGAAGTAAAAATCCCATTCATTTTCTCCATTGATGAATTGATTTTTAACAATAACTTGTAAACCTCTAATGACAGACATACTGCTCTGAAGTTGCTAATCGATGGTATATGCTTCTGTTAAAGCCATCAGTCCAAGTTATTTCAGCTTTTTTATGTGTGCTTTAATTGTGTAATTACCCATGATCCAGAAGAGAAAGATCCAGAGTCGTGTCAAAGCGTGCAAAAAGAGTTTGCAGTGACCGCCCACTCCCATGATGCACTGTAAATGACGCAATCTTGGAGAGTAACTATATATACTGTCAGATGATATAAGTGAAACTGTGATATAAGTGAATACTTAATTATACATTATTATTACAAATCTAAATAGTTTAATATTGTCACTCTCCTGAATTAGAAAAATTTAGCAGAAATAGAGTGTGCGCAGGAGATTCGGTACAGTTCAATTCATGACAAATTTACACAGACAATAAATGCAGACATATGCACAACTGAAATGTGTCCTTGATTTAATAATAATAACAAAAATATTTTAAACATCCTCTTTATACATGAAATGTGTCAGCTTGATATTCAATGAATATTCTGCCGAATATGTAGTTGTTTCACTAAGTAAAAACAATTAAAGCCAAGTCAGTCAAGTAATTTTTATTTGTATAGCGCCTTTCACAACACACATCGTTTCAAAGCAGAAGATCAGCATTAACAGAAGATAAAACTGTAATGTCTATAATGTCGATGAATCATCATTGT
Source organism: Xyrauchen texanus (assembly GCF_025860055.1). Taxonomy (NCBI): domain Eukaryota; kingdom Metazoa; phylum Chordata; class Actinopteri; order Cypriniformes; family Catostomidae; genus Xyrauchen; species Xyrauchen texanus. The sequence goes on from NC_068299.1 coordinate 41,363,708, forward strand.
GTAATTAGATAAAATACAATTGTTAATCGTGTTTAAAATAAGTAATTAAATAATAATTGTATTAATAACCCCAGTGAGCAAGCTGTAGGCGACTGTGACAAGGAACACAAAACTCCATAAATGTTGATTAATGGAGAAAAATAACCTTGGGAGAAACCAGACTCACTGTGGGGGACAGTTCCCCTCTGGCTAACATCATGAATATAATGTAAATATTATTTATGTATAGTTAAAGTCATGGTTTAAAATTATTAAACTAAGTAAGTGTTAAGGGTCAGTGTTTAAACATCGATTGTGTTTGAACTGTAAGATTAATGACCACAGTCTTTGAAGTCCATCTAGATTAACTGCAGAAGTTCACATAGATGCAACTGTCCTTGTTAATTGGCTGATGAAGGCTTTTGTTGGCAATTGTTAGTCTATGCATTCCATTTGCAATGTTGTGATTCACCTCGCAGCTGGTTGGTTTGGTTCATGGAGGATTTTCTGAAATCCCTATGGAAAAAATACTTTCGGAACCAAGATGGCTGAAAAAGTGGGCGGCACTGTTGCACTCTAATGGCACTGTTTGAAACTTTTAACCTGAACAAGACATCTGCCTGGAGAAATGGACCATTCATTTTCTTAATAAATTAAAATTATTGTCATATTTTCTAATTTGATGTTTCTCACCCAGGTGACTTTCTGGTGTTGCACTTGTGTGATCTGATTCGCATGGCCTTCATGGCTGCAACTGACCACAGCAACCAGCTGCGCATGGTCGGTCTCCAGGCTCTTGAGGACATCATTAAAAAGTTTGCCACTGTGCCTGAACCCGAGTTCCCTGGTCATGTGATACTGGAGCAGTACCAGGCCAATGTGAGTCTACTTTGTGCACCTGTTGTAGTGTGAAAATAGTGCTCCATTGATGAATTCAGCATGTTAAAGTACAACATTAAAAGACCTCGGTCAAGATACCCACACATACATGGAATTGCCATCAATTAAAGGAAGTATCTGTTCACATTGATTTTCATGAACGATAGGCTACAAATACAGCACTTCATTTTAAAATGAAATCATTGGTTACATAAATAAATGTACTCATTTCCCAGTGTTATTCAGCACAGCAATTCATCTGGGTTACATTCCTTGAGCGTAATGACATTCTGCTGCTTTGGATGTAAGCACAATTTGGTGCAGTGCTGTATATTACATGAAATATATCCACAGAAGTTATCACTTACACATCGCCCCTTGTGATTTTTTCATGTACTATATTGGATCAGTGTATTTGAACTTTTATTGTTATTATTTTTAATATATATTATTTGCCACAGGTTGGTGCTGCTCTCCGGCCAGCCTTTTCCCCAGACACCCCATCAGACATCACAGCCAAAGCTTGCCAGGTAACCTTTTAAATCCATCATTCTAAAGGAGTTTATCCTTATTCAAGTAGTAAAAACTCAACCCAAGCAGTGAGATCCTGCTTCTGTCATTTCATGCTACAGAGTGAGAATCCATGTGCACAAAGTTCAACATGAAAGCAGTGATGGCAATAATCAAATATCAAGTTATTAAATAGACAGGCAGGATCAAATCAAAGATAAATCTGTGATAAAACAATGTGTTGTGAAAAGCACTTTTCAAATAAAAATGACTTGACTCATGCTAAATTGTACTTCATTTTCATCAGAAGTGACCGCTCTTTTTGTGCCTCTTGCAGAGTGTTCTTCAGTGACACACACTTTACAAGGGTTGCTTCTCTTGTTTGTGTACAGGTGTGCAGTGCATGGATAGGAAGTGGCGTTGTCAGCGACCTTAATGACCTGCGCCGTGTCCACAACCTGTTAGTATCCTCTCTGGACAAAGTTCAGGCTGGCAAGAGTTCCTCCAGCCAACTTTACAGTGAGAGCGCCACTACCATGGAAAAACTAGCTGTGCTAAAAGCTTGGGCGGAGGTAAACCTTGACATGGCTAGACAACAGGATAATAAAAACATATTACAAAGCAGAATTCTGTTGACTCAGACAACTCAACCAACATTTTGGTTTTTATATTTTATTGTTACTGGTGAAAGATAAACATAAGTGATTTTGAAAGCCAAAATAAGAGTAGTAGTCTTATTTTGTAGAGGGGGGTCAAATGACAATTTTTGCCCATGATTTTGGAGTAAAACAGGTCAAAGAATTATCTTAGAAAGTGGCAGCATCATTATTTTGTTTTTACACAGAGATCGGTAGGTCTTTTACCAAAATCAGTTGAATTCCACACCGCTTGTTGCATGCCAATTGTGTGAGTCCAAAAATGGGAAAACAGACTTTGTGTTGTTATTCCCAAGTTTGAATGCCTATAAAAAAGTATTCATGACATATTGATTTCTTTTTAGATTCGGGTTCAGAAAAAACTTTACTTGTTGTATCTTTGTTTTTAAGGCCCTATATGATAAAATCTCAGAGATATGGGGCTCTCAGTGTGGCTCCATGTGTAAATTATTGAATGTGACCCATTTTTGACCAAAAATGTTGGTCACATGGCATGGAGTTAGTTTTCCTTATCCAATAACACAAAGATCTAAAGTACAATTCTGTTGAAATTAGAAATGTACCTTTTATTTATTCTAAAAAAAATAAAAAGTCAAAATAGTGGTTTTTAGTAGGCGATTGTTGACGCACCATTTGTTTTTCGGTCCAGCAATGTGCGCTCCGGTGTAGATGGTGTGCCCAAAAAACTTTCAAAAGGCCAAAAATGTATGTATATGCCAATACATTTATTTTCAAATTATAACAAACAAATTGGCTATCTCCTCAAAATAAACACACTGCCTTTATCCTGCTCACGGTCAAAAACAATAGACCTCGCTGTGCGCCACACCTGTAACAATTAGTCCTACACTTATATAGGTTACCATGGCTACCCACAGCGCCCACAATAGTCACCATTGAAATGTCTCCAACAGTGATAGTGATATTAAAAGAAATGACACATGTGGCTCATCAGTTAGTGCAATATCTTGTTTTTTGGATTTCAGAAATGAACATCTGCAAAGCTCTTTTGATCGTACTCATTCCCGTGGCCCGGCATCACTTGTGTAGATTGCATCATTAGGAGTACAAGCATCAAAGATGCTGAAACCCAATTGTATTTGTACAGATTTTCATATTATTCTCTTTTGGTTGTTCTGGACCAGAATCTAAATGGATATTAAGATATATTTAATACTTCTGAAGTTAGAAACACCGGTTTTGTTTTTTCTTTTCATTTTTGGATTCTCACCATTGGCATTTAACACAAGAAAGAGTGTTAACTTTTTTTAACCTTTGTTGCTCTAAAATCATAAGTGAAGTTTGTCATTTTCACCCCATCTACAAAATAATGGATTACTCCATAAACATCCCTCATTTCTGTTTATCTTCAGAATACATTTGAAAACATTTAAAACTTTGAGCCGGGAAATTTCAGAATTTTGATTGATGTGACATGGACTAACCAAATTATAATAGCATTTGAAAACAAAACGACATCACTCTGTCATGCATTATTTGCTCTCTTGTTAGGTTTTTGTAGTGGCAATGAAGATAAAGAAAGAATCTCAGTCCAGGCCAGCTCGTCCTGTGCAGTGTGAGCATGAGGAAGTGAGAGATGAAGTAGATGTTCTTCCTCCAGATAGTCTGATGACTTTAGTGCAGCCGGAGCTTCCTTCCCTGAGCCGCCTGTGGCTGGCGGTGTTGAGGGACTACGCTTTACTTACTCTGCCCGCTGAGTTCTCCAGTCAGCTGCCACCTGAAGGTAGTCCACCAAGTTAAATTTCGGCTTATCACTTAACTTTTTAAGAGTCATTATTTAAGTTCTGTTTCTCTTTAAAACCTCAGGAGGGGCCTTCTATACTCCCGAGACTATAGACACCGCGCGGCTTCATTACCGTAACTCATGGGCGTCTATCCTGCATGCGGAGGTTCTGTGGCTCAGTAGCACTGGCTTTGGGACAGCTGAAGACTCTGTTGAAGGCAAAGGTGCCCCCATCAAAGGCCCTGCATTGGCTCCCACCCCCAGCAAAATCCCAGATGATGTCGTGAAAGACAGATTGCACCTTCTTTTAGGTAAATTGTTGCAATCTACAAGGCGTGATTATTTTAGTTTTTTTCAGACTGCAAATAAAAGGGAGTTTTCTCACCTTGTTTCAGGCATCAGCATTGAATTCTTATGTTTTCCACGGGCCGAAGAGCCCATTGAAGATGTCATGTCATGTCTGCATGCGCTCTGCACACTGCTTGACTCACCTAGTGCTCGGACACATATCGCCGAGGATCAGGTCAGACATCTTTTGGATGGACTTCTGGTTCACCTTTTCATACTTAATCATAGCTAAGTGTAAATCATTCTGTTGTAACACTGTTTACATGCATGTATGTGGTAGCTGCTGGCTGTGGAGCTGCTCAACGTGCTTCACCGGCTGTTATTAACACGTGACCCACCTAGCGTGCAGCTGCAGGTGACGACTGTTGTGCAGAAAACCATCCGTGCGGCTCAAGAGCACCTGGACCACATCAGGAGCAGCAAGAGTGAGTGAACAACAGCCTCGGGGGCCCTTTTCTTCATAGGCTTCACTGGTCCAAAAAATATTCAGTGTCTATTTGCACCCCAATAGTCTGGTGAAACCCCAGAATTATATGACAAACTAAACAATAGGTGTCGCTGCAGTGGCGTGGGGTGTAAAGAATGTGTTGTGTTGTCCTAGCAACCGCGGTTCTAATCCACATTTTGTCCCGCTCTTTTTCCCATAGGATTTCCTGTTTCCACTCTTAATATTTCCTTTAATACTACTAAAAATAATAGATTTGATCTAGAATATAAATGGTGGTTTCATCGCTGTGATTTGGTCACGGTGAATGTCGGGGAGTGTGAGAAGGGTTTGATCCGGAGGCGTGGTCTTTTGATCACACTCATTCCCGTGGCTCGGCATCACTTGTGTTGATTGCATTACTGTATTACTAATATATATTTTTTTTTTTGCAGAATCCATAGTTTTAATGCAGTTAACCATGGTGTTACTTGGGGTGGGACTCTAAATAAACACACTGCAGTGATGCCCATATACTGTATGTCAGTATTTTAAATATGGGTAAATAATATCTGTCACTATTTACACTGGGGTGTAAACGGCATCTGCCAAAAATGTTTATTTTTTTAGTCATTATCATTAATATTTATGGCCATATTTTCAGTAAAGCAGCTTTGGAACAATATTTATTGTGAAAGTGCTTTGCAAAAAAAAAAAAAAAAGTCTCTTTGGGTTTATGTTCAAACATTAACAGTGAAAATAAGATGAGAAGAAAAAAGGCAGTGTAAATATTTTGGCTTTTTTATGAAATTTAAATTTTGCAAACATGTTATCTTTAGGGAAGGAGGTATTGCCCCAAGTGAAGGAGTTCAAGTACCTCTGGGTCTTGTTCACGAGTGAGGGGACAATGGAGCGGGAGGTTGGCCGGAGAATCGGGGCATTGGGAGCGGTATTGCACGCGCTGTATCGCACCGTTGTCACGAAAAGAGAGCTGAGCCGAAAGGCAATGCTCTCGATCTACCGGTCAATTTTTGTTCCTACTCTCACCTATGGTCATGAAGGCTGGGTCATGACCGAAAGAACTAGGTCGCGAGTACAAGCGGCCGAAATGGGCTTCCTCAGAAGGGTGGCGGGCTTCTCCCTTAGAGATAGGGTGAGGAGCTCAGTCATCCGTGAGGAGCTCGGAGTAGAGTCGCTGCTCCTTTGCGTCGAAAGGAGTCAGTTGAGGTGGTTTGGGCATCTGGTAAGGATGCTCCCTGGGCGCCTCCCTAGGGAGGCGTTTCAGGCACGTCCAGCTGGGAGGAGGCCTCGGGGAAGACCCAGGACTAGGTGGAGAGATTACATCTCCACACTGGCCTGGGAACGCCTTGGGGTCCCCCAGTCAGAGCTGGTTAATGTGGCTCGGGATAGGGAAGTTTGGGGCCCCCTGCTGGAGCAGCTGCCCCCGCGACCCAACTTCGGATAAGCGGTTGAAGATGGATAGATGGATGGATGGATGTATCTTTATAATATCACAATGTTTTTCTTTTTCTCAGTAAAATTGGGTCTATTTACATGAAAATATAAAGCTGCTTTTATGTTTTAGGATATCATCATATATTTGGGGGTCCTTGGTTTTGACCTAGAGTTAAATAAATTAGATAAATAGTGACCGATTACCTGTAGCTGGTCTCTGGCTCAATTTCGATTTTTGATCTGGTGAAGAAATGCATAAATGATAAATCATAATAATCAGTTTATTTTATATAGCACCTTTCTACAAACTCAAGGTCACTTTACAAGTAGAAAGCAAATAATACAAAAATAAGAAAGCAGAAGAGCAGATCATTTAAGGCAAATATATCTGTTTTGAAGTGGGTTTTGAAATCATATATGGTGTTGAGGTCATGGAGGGATTGTGGGATAGATCCATAATGTGGGAGCAGTAGTGCTAATAGCACTGCCACCCTTTGATGTTAGCTTATAACGAGGGATGTGCAGTAAACCGATGATGATGACGAAAGCCAAAATATTAAATGTAGAGCAATCAATTTTTTTTGTAGAAGGGGGTCAAAATGACAATTGTTGCCTATTATTTTGAAGCAAAACTGCAGGCCAACAAAATAAATGTATTTTTACACTGAGATCTGTAGGTCTATTACTAAAATCATTTGACTTCATTCTTGATGTCAAGAATCCAAAAATGTGTGTATATATATATATATATATATATATATATATATATATATAATAAAAAAAACACTTGTTTAGAGAGTCTATAACTCCAGAAGTTATTTTTAAAGGCCCGATGTGGTTAAATCCCAGAGAAATAGGGGTCTCGGTGTGGCTCCATGAGTGAATTGTTGAATTTGACCCATTGTGGGTCACATGGTGTGAAACTAGTTTTGCTTGTCCAACAAACCAAAGGTACAAATAATGTTAAAAATAGAAATGTCAAAATCGGATTTCGAGAGTCCAAATATACACCGTAAGAACCTTGTGCGACCCTTTGTGATTTTGATGTATCGTAGATTCTAGAAAGAAAGTTGACTTTCAGAAAAACGTTTATCCTTAAATGTCATTTATGTTTTCTCTTATATGAAATGATTTATAATTCAGTGAATTGTTTTCTAGGCTGTGTTGAGCATTAGTGTGGCTGTGTGATTTGAGTGGTGTGGTATTGTTGTCACAGCTGAGGAGGATGGTGAAGACGAGGTGTCAGTGTTTGGGGAAGGAGGTGACACCGGGGAGCTTCTTCCAGGGAAATCGCTGGTGTTCGCCGCGATGGAGCTGTTGGTGTTTATCCTGGTTCGCCACCTACCTCAGTTGAACGCAAAGGACACTGATACCATCAGACGAAAACCACAACAGTTGACTGATGACAGCAACCGAATGGTGGCAGCCACAGTCACGGTCCTCTCTGAGCTGCATTCACTCTGCTCACCTGCAGGTACACACACACTCGCATGAATGTGACCTGGATTCAACCCACACCGTTTATTTCTGTCTTTCATTCTATTAAGTCCAGCTTGTGTATTATTGCTGTAGGAGGTATGACCATTTTGCCCACGGTGCTGTTCCTGATAACTGGTGTGCTGAGAGAGACTGCGGTGAAAATGTCAGATAGCTCTGTTCCTCCACCTGTGTCTGCAGCCCTGCAGGGCATCAAAGCCATCCTCAGCTCGCCACTCGCACGCGCTCGGAAGACGGAGACGCAGTGGAGCGCTCTGGTCAGGAGTAGTTTGGCCACTGTACTAGAGTTCTCTCAGCCGGGTGAGATGATGCCATGTTTCTATGTTTATCTCAGGTGGTCTGTTCAGCTCTGCAGTTCAAATTTGCAAAAAAAGGCCCTTTCATACCCAAATCGATTTCTTTCAATGATTACTCATTGCAATATAGATTTGACTTAATTAATTACATTTGATAAAATTGATTGATTTGAAATTCAATTCAACCCCCATTAATATTCCTTTGTGTCTACTGGATGTTTATTTACAGGTACATCAGCTCCCTCTAGCGTTCTTTCACCACATCTTTTCTCTTTTCCACCAACTAATGTTTTTATTAAATAAATCTAGGACTGTCAAACGATTAAAATACAGGTTCGTACAAGGTGCTTGAAGTATTGAATTTGCCTTTCTTTTCATTTAAGACCTTTCAAATTACCATTTTTTTACCAAGAGGTGCTTAAAAAGTGTGTGAATTGTAAAAAACTTTAAGTACGTTGCGGAAATCATTAAAAAACAAATGTATTTCTTTTCGTAAAATCATGAATACAGTCCTGTTACAGAAAGACATACCGGTAAAAGCACTATTTATTAGCACGCTCTCTCTGTGCTGGGTTTGCGCCCCATTCACTAGAGGAATTCTGCAGATTAAACAACAACAACAGCGCAGACCCCCCCCAACACATGCTGCTGATCTTGCAGGCCTATTATGAGCGCTATACAGCAGAAGACGCACTCTGCCGGGACTGAACAGCATCAATCCACTATTGTAATCCAGACACACGTATCATCTCTTTAACATACCAAATGTGCGCTCCGCTGCACCACACATCTGGATACACGACAGATTATAATGCTCTTCTCCATCATTTGATCATTATTTGATGAATTACTTCTGAAATATTCGATAATGAATTTACACAAACATCTCTTTTAAAAAAATTTGGTTTACCGCCTTATTGTGGCTCATCGCGTGATGTAAATTGTGCCGGGCAATTTTTATCAATGAAGCACAACTTACAATGAGCCTAATTTACATAGAAAGAGGCATGTTTGCGCAGAAAGGAATGTCTATGACTTAAATATTGAAGACACAGCACAATTTCAGTACTGATTGCGCATGCTAAAACCGGTTGTGGGTGGTTAGTGAATAAGACGCAGGTATTTGCGCTGACATACCGTGCTCATTAGTTCCACTACTTTTTTTTAATTCCCCCAAAGTGTTTCTGGAATCACTATTCAGCTTTTTTTATTCAGCGCCGTTGCTGAATTTACAGCAAGAAACATGCTGCTCGAACTGTGTTTTTTTTATTTTTTTTGCGAACAAATGTCTCCTATGAGTCGGTTCTTAGAATAAAAAACATACTGGGCCAGATTAATGACATCATTGTTATTGTAAAGAGTGCCTCTTTACTTGACATCATTGGAAAATCAAAAGAAATCAACACCATCCCAACCGTGAAAAATGGGGGTGGTAGCATCATGTTGTGGGGGTGCTTTGCTGCAGGAGGGACTGGTGCACTTCTCAAAATAGATGGCATCATGTGGAAGGAAAATTATGTGGATATATTGAAGCAACATCTCAAGGCATCAGCCATGAAGTTAAAGCTCGGTCGAAAAGGTGTCATCCTAATGGACAATGACCACAAGCACACCTCCAAAATTGTGACAAAATGTCTTAAGGGACAACAAAAGTCAAGGTATTGTAGTGGCCATCACAAAGCACTGACCTCAACCCGAATTTGTGGGCAGAACTGAAAAAGCATGTGTGAGCATGGAGGACTACAAACCTGAATCAGTTACACCAGTTCTGTCTGGAGGAATGGGACAAAATTCCAGCAACTTATTGTGAGAAGCTTGTGGAAGGCTACCCAAAATATTTGACCCAAGATAATCAATTTAAAGGCAGTGATACCAAATACTAACTAAGTGTGTGTAAACTTCTGACCCACTGGGAATGTGATGAAAGAAATAAAAGCTGAAATGAATCATTCTCTCTACTATTATTCTGACATTTCACATTCTTAAAATAAAGTAGTGATCCTAACTGACCTAAGACAGGGAATGTTTTCAACGATTAAATGTCAGGAATTGTGAAAAACTGAGTTTAAATGTATTTGGCTAAGGTGTATGTAAACTTCTGACTTCCACTGTATGCACACAATGACATGATCAAATAGAAGTACACTTATGCAACTGTACTTTTTACTTGTACTTTTTTAATCGCACAAAGAACAAAATCTATATTCCTCAAAATAAATAGAAATCTGCAATTATTAAATAATACGGAATAATAAAATTATATAAAATCTCCTGCTCCTCACCTTAACATTTGCTGAAAATAATATTCCACCATACAAAAAACGCAAATGTCCTATCAGTGTTCATTCATAAATAAATTGTCCGTAAATGAGCGTACTGATTATCTGTTTGCTGAATGTTTATTGAACAGACACCAGTGTTTTTTGTTCTTAATGGTTTCTTCACAGTTATTGCTGTGACTTTGATGTAGTACAACCCTTTTCAATCTCGAGTCTTAGAACAGGTTATTTTTAATGCTGATTTGAGTCAAAGTCGGGATATTTGTCTTGTCTTGAACTTGCAGTCGGGTCGGCATTGCACCACCTACTGTACCGATAGGAATTTGCAGATGACAGCCATTCACAGCTCTTAGTGTGAAAGGGACATTTGTCTAGCTTTTTTGCACTGTGGATGTGCCGTCTGAGGCTGAGACTTCCTTTGACATAACCACTCTCTCCCCTCCTAGATGTGTCTGGATCTGAGTGCAGTGTGGATGAGGTCAGTTTGCTGACAGCCGTCACTCTGTTTTTGCTGTCGGCCAGCAGCGAGCTGATCGGCGTCCCTGTTCTGCAGAGTGGCTGCATTGAGCGCTTCAGACATGGACTTAATTCTGCTGATCCTTGGGTGAGTTTTACCAGCATACATTTGAGTTTCTCAGATGTTTAAATAAGAAAACTGATTTAGATATAGTTCAGATGGTTTCATTTATGTTTCTTCGTTTTTTTTTTTTTATACGAGTAAATTTCCATGACTTTTTTTTCACGTATGGTATCTGAAAACCAAAAAATGTGGACCATTTTCTTTATATTTTATTGGTTTTATTTCATTTTGTTACACTTGTGTTCCCAGTCAAAAATGGCCGGCCATTGGAAATGAATGGATTAGACTTCAAAATACAGAAATATTAAGTGTTCAGGATAATCCCAATCCTTTAGATTTGCAAATATGTAGATGTGTGAAAGTCCTCAGACATGTTTACACACACACACACACAAAAAAAAAAAACCTGTGTTGAGCATTTCCATGTACACTCTTTGAGGAATATTTCAAGATCTACTTTTCATATTATGTTGTATTTGGGCTTGTTTGAATTGGGATAATCTGCTGTACGTTATAATATGACATTGTCTATGTTATATGTATGTTACGGGAAGTAATAAGGGAAAACGTGACAAAGACACTTCTGTTTATTTTATTTATGCGTGTCAGTGGGAATTTCATACACTAATGCTCACTGTAGGAGGTTTTAATGAGGAACACATCACAAGGGTTAATATTTTATAGAGAACTTTAGCCAAATAGCACATGGGCAGTTGGCATGACATGTACTGTTACTGTACCAAAGAAAATAATCTTTCCACATGTTCTCCTGGTTTTATGTGTAACACATCAAAATATAAAAAAAAGTTTAAAAAGATGTTAGATGACTTCTTAAGACTGTAGACACTGTATTCCTGAAAATGTGTGTGTGTGTGTGTGTGTGTGTGTGTGTGTGTGTGTGTGTGTGTGTGTGTGTGTGTTTACGCAGATTCAGGCTCGCTGTTATCAGCTGCTGCTGTCCGTCTTTCAGCATTCATGTCGCAGTCTCTCCACACCCTATATCCACACGCTGGCTCCTGTGCTGGTGGAGAAGCTCAAGAATGTTGAGCACAGTCGACCAAACACACCCGCTGAACTACAAGCTGTACAAGAAGGAGTGAAAGTGTTGGAGAGCCTTGTGGCCATGGGAGAGGAACACACTCGTAAGCGTTCTTCAAGTGTTTTCATTACTATTGATTATTTTGGTAATCCAATGATCTGCCCATTATTTTGGTGATTTAATCTGACTTAATAAAACAGTACTTTGAAAGAATCAAATATGCTTAATTTGGAGATCAGATTAAGATGCCTTTAAATATACTTCAAATTCTGTTCAAATGTTTGGAATCCCTGAGACAATGTAAAAGAAGCTTATGATTCTATTTACCATGGTAGCATTTAATTGATCAAGAATACCACCAAAAATGGGTAGCTCAGTGGTAAAGACACTGACTACAACCCCTGGAGTTCACTAGTTCGAATCCCAGGGTGTGCTGAGTGACTTCCATCCAGGTCTCCTAAGCAACCAAATTGGCCCGGTTGCTTGGGTAGAGTCACATGGGGTAATGTCCTCGTGGTCCCTATAATGTGGTTAATTCTCAGTGGGGCACGTGGTGAGTTGAGGGTGGATGCCGCAGTGGATGGATCTCATCCATCTCAAGACGATCTCCAGTGTTTCAAATCGGTGATCGGTATTGGCTGATCACGGTATTAAAAATTTGTGATCGGATCGGTATTGGCCGATCTTATGCTTAAAAATCTGTGATCTGATCGCCATTGGCCGATCTCAGTGTTAAAAATCGGTGAACAGGCTTGTATGTGACGCCATGCGAGGAGCAGACATGTGAGCGATGAGCTCTGCACACTTCATGTTATCATCAGGTGAGATTCGATGCACCCAGTCCCATTTGTTCTGTGAGGTAAACATGGCAAAGAAGTAAAAATCCTCGGGCTCTGGAGATATAAAAAGACACTTACGTGCTCAAGCTGAAACATCTGGTGGGCCTGCAGGCCGTCTACTGTCCAACATGTCAGTGATGCTGACGAAGGCTGTTGCTACTGATCTCACTGTAATACGTCAATCGATTACGGCGATGGAAATAAAATTCTCTGAGTTTGTTACAAGAGTGGCAGATGTTGAGAAATGGATTGATTATCTGGAGTCATTTGAAAGTGAATTATCTGCTAATCCGCTCGTGACCAAAATAGATGTGGGAAAATGTTTGGAAAAACTGGAAGATCTCAAAAATAGCAGCCGAAGAAACAACTTACGGATTGTTGGAATTACTGAGCATGAAGGCAGAGATATAGTGAAATTCCTAGATGAGCTCCTCCGGAGTCTGCTTGATGAGTGAGCATGCTCAGTGTCCCGGCTCACGGATCTGCTGAGGGAAACGGCCATGATTGATTCTTGACACATTTTTGAGATCATCCGAGAAAGATCTTGTGTTACGCAAGGCGAGGAGCAAAGGAAATCTTTCTCTGAAGAATCACAACATTTTCTTGTTCCCTGAGAGAAATGCGATTGATTCAAGGAGTGTAAGAAACTCTTGCATCAACGGAATATCGCTTTTGCACTGATATTTCTGGCCAAATTGAGAATAGAAATGAAGGATGGCCGCTGGGTATTTACGTGTCCCAAGCAAGCATTGTCCTTCATAAATACATTGGAGTGAGTAAGCCATTTGGTGTTTCTCATGTGAGTGGATTGACTTGCTGAACATAAACTCGACTGTCTGAGAAAGCTGGGCACCATTTTTGTTTGTGTTGTTTCCATGTGGCTGGACTTTGTTTTGTGGAATAACACTCCTTCAAGAAACATTTGCATTGACAAAGGATCGCTTTTGCACTGGTGTTCCCGACCAGTGGATCTGAATTGAAATTGGATGCTGGGGATGGCTGCAAAATATCTACATGCCCACACAAAGGATGTCTTTTATAAAGTTGACAGACTGAGTAAGTCATGGTTTATTTTTTTTTATTTAGCCTCCGAGGTAATTTTACTCTTGACCATCCGAGGAACCGGGATGAATGTTTTGCTTCTTTTTGTGATGGTTCCGCCTAGCGTCTGGAGTTTGTTTTTTGGAATAACACTGCTTCGGAACAGTTGTAGATGAATCTGTTCATTCCTTGTGCTTATGCCTCCTGTTGGCTGGAGTTTGATTTGTGGAGTATTTTTGTGGGACTTTGGAGTGATTACGTCATCTGCTGCACTCATAAACAGCCGGCTCACTGAACACTTGTTTGTCTGTCTGAGGAAACTTAACGGCTTTATATCGGCTGGAATTTGTTTTGTGGAGGAAGACATCTTCGAGACTGTGAATGTGAATGTATCTACACATTCTTTGTGTTTATTCTGCCTATTGGCTGGGGTTTGTTTTCAAAAGTATTTTCTATTATGTAATTTTGCCTCACAAAATTTGTGCAGAAGCACTAGACTGGCAAAGTTGTCGTGGGGGCTCTCGTAGGCATACACAGACCTTTTTGAGTTTAGAGGGATTGACACCCTGTCGTGCACGGTGTTAATGTGCACGTTTTTCTTTTTTCTGTTTGTTTGGTTTGGGGGTGAGGTTCAGGGTTTGATTATTGTACTAATGTTGGAAGGTTGTCTGTATAATCTTGTTTTTGACACAATCATTTTTTTTTAATTATTATTTATTATATCAATATGTCAAAATGTAATATGAGTGGATTGTCTCTCTCCATGTGGAATGTGAATGGGTTGGGGCACCCCATAAAAAGAAGGAAGGTTGTTTATTTTCTTAAGCATAAGAAATGTGATTGTGTTTCTTCAAGGAACACATCTTTCCTCGAACGTAGCTAAAACATTTGTGAAGGTATGGGGTGGGCATGTTTTCTTTACTGCTGGCTCAAGTAAGAGCAGGGGAGTCATTACATTGATAAATAAACATATACAATTAAAATCTCTCAAACAGTTTAAAGATAAATTAGGGTGAATCATTATTGTTTTAGCAGAAATTCAGGGGCAAAGGTTAGTTTTGGCTAACATGCAAGCCGCTGGCAACCCACATTATGTAATATTGGGAGGAGACTTTAATCTTTTGATGGACTCAGTCATTGATCATAGTGAAGCAAAAATGTGTAAGCCCCCTAGAGCAACATTGGTTTACACATTCACAGGATGTGTAAAAATCTTGGTCTTGTAGATATTTGGCAACGTTTGAATCCATCTGGTACGGACTATAAAAAAAATGAGATTTTTATGAACTCCATAAGATTTATTCTAGAATATATTTTTTTTAATCTTAGTCCCTAATTTCATCTGTTGTTGATTGCTCAATTGTAAACATCTTGGTCTCAGATCACGCCCTGGTGAGTTTAGAGATGTTGCCACATACGGAGAAAAAGAAATCGTATAGTTGGCGCTTTAATGTATCCCTCTGTCAAAATCCTGATTTCCAACAAATGTTAAAGACTGAAATCTATATTTTTATGGAGGCCACCTGGTCCTCAGTATCTTCTGTGGGCGTGGCTTGGGAGGCACTTAAGGCGGTTCTTAGGGGTCAGAGCATACACTGCCTCATTTACCAAAAAATCCAAAGCATGAGTACTCGTGGAGTTGGAAGGGAATATTAAAAGGGCAGAGCAGAAGCATCGAATGTCGTCTGATGGCCTCAGAGAATTGACCCGATTATTCAGACAAGACAGTCATACTTTGAGTCGGGGGATAAAGCAGGGAAACTTTTGGCTAGATATATAAAACAGAGAGAGTCTTTTTCTACCATTCCAATTTTTACCTCGACCATTGATATTAACAATGGCTATAAGATTTATATATTGGTCTCTATAGTTCCACGTCTTCGTCTACTGATGAAGCTATTAAAACATTTGTGGAACCATTAGAACTCCCCAAATTGTTGAGCAAAAAAATTCTCTTGATTCTGAGATATCCTTGGAGGAGCTTGATGAGGTTATTAAGGCCTTACCTACAGGCAAGGCTCCAGTTTTGCTGCTTTTTAGATCTTATGCTACAGAATTGGCACGGGAGTACATTTATTGGTTTGAATAATTTACTTTATAGACACCCTGTAGCAGCGGTAAAAACAAATTGATTAATTTCAGATTATTTTACTCTGAATAGGGGCACTCGGCAGGGTTGCCCTCTTTCCCCATTATGGTTCTGTCTTGCCCTGGAACCATTAGCAGATTCAGATTATTTTACTCTGAATAGGGGCACTCGGTAGGGTTGCCCTCTTTCCCCATTATGGTTCTGTCTTGCCCTGGAACCATTAGCAGCCGCGATAAGGAGGATGATTTTCCAGGGGTGATGGCGGGAGGTGTGGCACATAAGCTTCTACTTTACACAGATTATATTGTATTATTTGTGTCTGACCCTACTAGATCTATGCCTTGCCTCCACAGAATTATTAATTACTTTTCAAAGTTCTCAGGATACAAAGTAAATTGGTCTGAATCCAAAGCTTTGGCTCTGACAGCCTACTGTTCAGTAACGGTCTTCCAGCCAGGTGCCTTCTAGTTGCCCAAACAGGGCATTAAGTATTTTGGTATTTTATTCCCAGCAAATCTGTCTGATTTAGTTTTGACCCTTTAATAAAAAAGTTTTTGAGCGATGTGGACAAGTGGGCTTCATTACATTAATCGATGATTGGGAAGGTTAATGTTATAATAATGAATTGTATTCCAAAATTCAACTAACTGATACGGTCACTCCCTATCAGTTAGTTCCTCTCTTATTTCAAGCAGTTTCATAGCATAGCCATCCATCCATCCATCTTCAACCGCTTATCCGAAGTCGGGTCGCGGGGGCAGCTGCTCCAGCAGGGGGCCCCAAACTTCCCTATCCCGAGCCACATTAACCAGCTCTGAATGGGGGACCCCGAGGCGTTCCCAGGCCAGTGTGGAGATGTAATCTCTCCACCTAGTCCTGGGTCTTCCCCGAGGCCTCCTCCCAGCTGGACGTGCCTGAAACACCTCCCTAGGGAGGCAGCCAGGGGGCATCCTTACCAGATGCCCAAACCACCTCAACTGACTCCTTTCGACGCGATAGCATAGCGAAGTCCTTAATTTGGAATTGTAAATATCCTATATTACATTTTAATAAATTGCATAGGCCGATCTACAAAGGTCTGCTTGGCCTACCCAAAATGTTGTTTTATTATTATGCAATCGGTCTTAGACATTTGTCTCATTGGTCATTTCCACCTGAGAGAGCCCCTCCCTGGGTTTGTATTGAACGGGAAGTTCTTGCCCCTATTTCGCCATTGCAACCCTTTCTATCAAAGTTAAGTTACCCCTCGTTATGTTGCATTTGCACTCAGTATGGACAAAAGTGTCCAGAGTGTTTAATTCAGACATTTATTCAAGTGTTGCCTCAAGCATATGTCTGAACCCTAAAGTATGCATTGATAATGCTGGTCAGAATGGATTGTGATTGGGTTCTACATTCTGTTACCTGTATGAGAGCAGAGTGTTGAGATCTTTTGAAGATTTGGTTCAACATTCTGTTATTCCTAGATCTCAGTTTTTTAGGCATTTACTGCTGCACCACCTGCTCTGTACTATTTTTGGGAGTAACATACACCCCGAAAGATTTAAACTTGGTAATAGAGGAAGAAGTGTGGGCTAGGACTAGAAATATCAAGTGCAATAGAGATGCAAGGGTGCGCTTATGCAATTTAAGATGATACATCGATTGGACCCCCTCTAGATTGAATAGGTTCGGTCTTAAAGACATACCCACCTGCTGGCAATGCCAATCAGAGGATAGAGTTATGGCCCATGTTTTTTGGTGGTGTGTTGAGATCCAGGGGTTTTGGATGAAGGTTCAGAATGTTGTGTGTGATGTGTTGGGCACTCGGATTTAGTTTTGCCTCAGACTCTATGTTTTGAGTGGTGGGGATCAATCATGGGAACAAAAACATAAAGAAACAAATTTATCTAAGAATGTTAAATGTTGGTTCCATGTACAGTACTGTGCAAAAGGCACATAAGATGTTTCACAAAAACATTTGTCATAAGATGGTTATTTATATCTTCAGCTATAGTGTGTCAATAGGGAATACAAATTTTATACTCCCAAACATTCATTTTGCAAATAGAATAGAATAGAAGAACAGGGAGCCCTGCAGCAGATGGCATGGCCCTCAAAGTCCACCCACCCCACTGAACATTGGGTCAGTCTGTGATTACACAAGAGAAAGAAGTAATTGAGACAGCCTTAATAAATTAAAGAACTGCGGTGAATTCTCCAAGAAGCTTGGAACATCCTATCTGCCAGCAACCAAGAAAAACTGTGTCCAGGTGTAAGTAGGAGAATTGGTACTATTTTGAAGGCAAATGTGTTCACACCAAATTTTGATTTAGCTCTTTTTCTTTTTACTGGACTTTGATATTAATTGATTAATGAAAACTGTATGTCATTATTTTTTTTAAGAAATCCTCACTTTGAAAGATTTTCACTAGTGCTTAACTTTTGCACAGTACTGTATATATGGTATAAAATGGGTGATCGGAAAAAGTCAGTGATCAGATCTGTATTGGCCGATATCATGCTTTAAAATCAGTGATCGGATCGGTATTGGCCGATATCAAGCTTAAAAATCGGTGATCAGTATCTCGGTGTTAAAAATCGGAGATCGGATTGGTATTGGATCTCAGTTAAAGGCAGTATTTGGATCGGTATTGGCCGATCTTAGTAAAAAAAAATCAGTTGTTTGATTGGTTTTGGCTGATCTCATGTTTAAAAATTGGTGATTGGGTAGGTATTGGTCTATCTCAGTGTAAAAAATCGGTGATTGGTATTTGCCGATCTCTGTGTTAAAAATGGGTGATCAGATCGGTGTTAACAAATCTATATGTTCAAAATCTGTGATCGGTATCGGCCTCAAATATCCTGATTAAAAACAATCCCTGTGATTTAACTGGAAACAAAGTAATCAAGATACAATAAGTATTAACTTACAATAAGTATTGACAACCAAGCATTAACCCTTCTGTTCATTTTCTAAACTCACGTGTCTCAAACAGGAGTTCAGTTATTGGCTCTGCTGGTCCCCACACTCATTTCATACCTGTTGGATGAGCCGGTGATGTCCTCTGCATCCACCAGCTCTAAAGGCCTGCATGAGTTTGCTCTTCAGAACCTCATGCACATCGGTCCTTTGTACCCTGTTGCCTTCAAGACTGTTATCGGAGCGGCACCAGAGCTGAAGACTCGCCTTGAGGCGGCGATCAGGTCCAGTCAAGCCCACAGTAAAGCCAAGACTACAGCGAGACCGCCACAGCAGACGGTGCAAGCATCACCCACCATCAAACTCAAGACCAGTTTCTTCTAGATCACACACAGTTTCACTCATTAGGTCAAACACGGTTATCAATCCACAGCATGGAATTATTTAAGCCTGAATGTTACTTTTTTACTGAATTCCCATATGAAGCCAATAAATGTTTAAGGGAAATGGAGAAGTCATTATAAAGCTTTCAGGTCTGTAAAACAATGTGGTTGTATTATACAGTATAACAGCATTATTGTTTGTCTTCTAGTTGCCTTGTGTAGTTTTACTTTTCTTTTGCACTTTTAAAGGCAACTTAAATATTTAAGTTTCAGAGGGCACAACAAAGGTGAACAGATCAATTTCACCTAAATATTCCCATGAATATATTCACATGTTTTTCACCCATGTTTTATTTTTTTAACTGCTGTTTAATAGTATGTGTTATGATCTATTTATCTTGATAAATCAATGTTTTCTTTAAACTGATCTTGTATGATTTACACTAGTTTTAGTTAGCTGTTTTGTTTGTTCATTTTTTCAATGATGAGGCCCCAGCCCGGCATTGGTCATAATTCAACACATCGAAGGTAAATGGTTTATTTGTGGGTTTTAATGTTGGTTTGTTTTTGATGACTGCTGTTCATTTATGCTGTGAATGTCATTGTATACAGATGTCCAAACTTTTAGCTAAATAATGGTCTGAGGTGTTATGGCAGTCTGTGAGAGTATTTGTACATTTTAGAGAAGCTCAATATGAAAGCTGAAACAACTTTATGATGGTGTTTTGTCATATAGTCTGAGCTTTTAAGCACTTGATTGTAGGCCTGTTTTTCATAAATTAAATTAAAATGTTGAAATTTTAGTCCAGAAATCATATTGTTGTCTATTTCAAAATCTTCTGAATCAGACGTGTATTACTTTTCTTGAATTTTACAGTATAAATGACACAACTGGTATTTGCAAATGGTTCATAACTTAGTTTACATTAAATTATCCAAAGATAAATGCATTTAACTTCAATTAAAGACGTGTTGTTACCACTGATGATCCTGATCCTTTATGACAGTGTTTATTCAAAATCTGTCAGATACATTTATATGCTTTAATGATTCAGAAGTGCGCCATCAAAAATACAAGCCTCTCATTTCTCCTTTTAAATTATCAGCATACCAACGGTAATTTAAGTGGTGTTTAAACTAGAATGTTCCTTATTCACAGACGTTATTCTTTATAAAGCTGAATTTAATTGAAAGCCAGAAAAGAACATTTATTTTTGCTCTGCTTCTGAGTGGGGTATTGATTTATATATTCTTTGAGTCTCTGCTCCTCTCAGATCCTGATAAAAAAAAAAAAAAAAGGTATCTAGTGAAAATGTAATTGTAGCTATAATTCATTCATGCATTCACATGCAAAAATGTCAAGTTATTATTCACAATCCACATTGTTTCAAAGCAGCTTTACAGAAGGTAAAAGTGTACCCAGTGAATAACTTCATATAAAATCAATATTTTTGTTCAGTGTGATTGAATGATGATCGTCTCATCCTCTTCAGTTTTCACACCTGCCACTAACTACATTCAAGCCCTGAGAGTGTTGAGTTCTGTCTTACAGGGGTGAAGGTGTATCAAAGAGAGTGTGTGAGACGTCTAGGTAGTTGTTACTTTAGGGTATGTATGGTGTCTCATACCCCCACAGACAGAGTCTTTGAACTTGCACACAAAGACATCTTATCCAGAGGTAAAATTGTACTTTTGTATTTTTTCAAAACAAGAAAAGCCCATAAACATCTGTTTCCTCTCAGATGTACATGATTCACTGTTATTATTGAATAAATGTTTAGTTCTATCCCGTTAGGACGCACATGTACAAGGATACTGTAAAACAGCATAAAGGTTTTTTTATTTATTTAATTTAGCAAAATAAAAAACACTACCAATATACAGATTTAACAAATCTGTTATTTATTAGGCAGTCCCGTCTTATTTTATTGATTGTTTTATTAAAGTTTGTATATATGTTATGTTGCTTTTAAATGTTTAAAATTATAAAACGTCCTCTCATGTGGTAGGATAAAACGTGTTTCAACAAACAGGCAGATCGGGTCATTTTAATAAAAAATGACGTTTATTCTTTCAAAATCTTTTTTAGTAATTTAACATCCACAGGCGATGTCTCTTAGCATCAGTCATCACACAAACGCTCATTTGAGCAGGTGAAGACTTTCTTTTGACTCCAAAACTCACCTTGAAGAATTCATTCAGAGGTAAATAGCATTTCCCCCCTGGAATCCAATTAAAAAAACAAGGACAAGAAATGGCAGACAATCAGAGCAGTAACAAAGTCTCTTTAGCAAGTCAGTTCACTCAGCGGCCATCTTTGGAACTTGTCTGGGCAGCTATTTTTCTAACTTAACAAATGACATACAAGAGCAGCTCTTATCCACTTGAATGAGGAAAGACTGAAATCTCAAAAACTGTTGGTCAAGACAAACATATTTCGTCAACATCCCAGAGGTCTCAGTCTTCTGAGACATTATCTGATGCTGTTTTTCCGTCTGCTAACGGCTACAGCGTAGATGTCCTTGTAGGGAAACGTAAAAAAATAAATAAAAAAGCAAAGCGACGCCAATGTTATAGTTGATAGGTTGCAATTACAAGTGTCTATCGCGAGGAGTAAACTTGGTGGTGGGAATCGAAAGATACGTGTCTTGCCCACAGGGGTCCTAAAACATATGGGTAACACTTTACATTAAGTTTTTTTTTAAGGGTTTATAAAGGGGTTCATTAATGACTAATAGCTAATCTACAAATGCATTGTAAATCATTGATATGCAGTTATAAAAACACAAATAATGAGGATGTGATACTTGCCAAATAGTGAGCCAATTTAAACTCTCACATGTTATAAATGCTTAATAAAGGTTCTTATGAATACTTATTTGAATCAAAATCATGAAATGTCATAATTCACGATTTATGTCATGATGCAGCAAAAATAGAGTACTAGGAGTGAGATTAAAAGGAGTTGTGTTTTTTGTCTATTTCATGTCAAAATGATTGTGCTACTTATGATCTTGATGCTCTTCTATAGCAATGTATAATCATTCTGATTCTCGCTATATCAAAAATATATTGATTTCCCACAAAGCCTTCATGTTATGGGCTATATACCTGAACTATCATTAATTGTACCTTGCAATGATTTAATGTAATTTGCATGTTTTATCTAAGTCATAGACATAAAAAAGGGTGCCAAAATGCAAACCATAACTAATAATGAGTTACACATTAACCATTACCATCAATAACCTTTGAAAGTGTTCCTAAATGTAAAGCAGGGGTGGGGAATGTGAGGCATCAGGGCCGTATGCGAGGCCATTTGAGAAATAATCTGAAAAGCAAAAAGTGGAAAAAACGCAACTAATTTCGTAAATACTAAATAATGGCCCTTAATGGGAAACAGGTTCCCCACCCCTGATGTAAAGTCAACACAAGTAAACTATTTATTGAGTTACTGACATCAGTGAACTATGAAAGTATGCCCTAATGTAAAGTGAACCCATTTTAACCATTTATTAATAAGTTACAAACATTAGTAAACGATGAAAGTGTACACGGTAACTTTTACAATAATATTCTGTATTCTATAAACAGTCTGTTATTGTATTTTGCTATGAATTCTGAGAGATGGCGTCCAGTCTTGAAAGTTTATTGTACTGTAGAATTTATGGCAAAGTCTTAGAAAAAGAAATATTTATTTGAAAACAAAATAGTAGCACCAGCACTGAATAAGGGATGTTTGGTTAAATGTTGGGATAACACAGAACTAACCTGTAAACTAATATTTTAAACTATTATTGTTGACATACTGTTTAATATTGCTATGATATTTATTTTCTAACACAATTATATAAAAATTATATAATTATTATATGTAAAAACAGAAATAATCAGATTTCCCTTGGGATGCTTGGGCAAAGTTAAAGACAACAACAGCTAATGATTGCACTAACGATTCTTCTTAGAGGTAACTGGTTTGAATCCCGGCAACAGCTGGTAAAATATGTTCCTGGAATGTAAAGTTACTTTCTTTTGATAATGGCAAATGCATAAATGTTAGAGGCTGAAGATTTAGCTCTATATTTCAGCTTGCTCACAGGGGTTCTAACCCATTATTA
Organism: Xyrauchen texanus; assembly: GCF_025860055.1. NCBI lineage: Eukaryota > Metazoa > Chordata > Actinopteri > Cypriniformes > Catostomidae > Xyrauchen > Xyrauchen texanus. The sequence goes on from NC_068299.1 coordinate 41,386,766, forward strand.
TTGAATTATTTAATACACAATTTACACTCATATTTAATCACATACACAATGATCGCTCTAAGACTTTATAGATATTACATTTTTGTTAATGCATGATTTTCTGTAAAGCTGCTTTGAAAATGTGTGTTGTGACAAATAAATACAAATAAAAATGACTTGACAATAAAATGGTATATATTTACAATAAATGTTTCTTGTTCAAAGTCACCATTATAGTGTTTAGTGTTACCCTACTTGGGGTCTTTAGACCATCTTTATTATAACTTCCAGCCATTACCAAAAAGTTTCAAGTGAAATCATTAGCTCATTATCGATAGTATGTTTAAAGTCTGACTTTAAAGTGGACCTCTTATGCAAAATTCACTTTTACATGGTGTTTGTACATACAGTCAGGTCCATAAATATTGGGACATCGACACAATTCTAATCTTTTTGGCTCTATACACCACCACAATGGATTTTAAATGAAACGAACAAGATGTGCTTTAACTGCAGACTTTCAGCTTTAATTTGAAGGTATTTACATCCAAATCAGGTGAACGGTGTAGGAATTACAACAGTTTGTATATGTGCCTCCCGCTTTTTAAGGGACCAAAAGTAATGGGACAATTGGCTGCTCAGCTGTTCCATGGCCAGGTGTGTGTTATTCCCTCATTATCCCATTTACAAGGAGCAGATAAAAGGTCCAGAGTTAATTTCAAGTGTGCTATTTGCATTTGGAATCTGTTGCTGTCAACTCTCAATATGAGATCCAAAGAGCCGTCACTATCAGGGAAGCAAGCCATCATTAGGCTGAAAAATCAAAACAAACCCATCAGAGAGATAGCAAAAACATTAGGTGTGGCCAAATCAACTGTTTAGAACATTCTTAAAAAGAAAGAACGCACCGGTGAGCTCAGCAACACCAAAAGACCCGGAAGACCACGGAAAACAACTGTGGTGGATGACCGAAGAATTCTTTCCCTGGTGAAGAAAACACCCTTCACAACAGTTGGCCAGATCAAGAACACACTCCAGGAGGTAGGTGTATGTGTGTCAAAGTCAACAATCAAGAGAAGACTTCACCAGAGTGAATACAGAGGGTTCACCACAAGATGTAAACCATTGGTGAGCCTCAAAAACAGGAAGGCCAGATTAGAGTTTGCCAAACAACATCTAAAAAAGCCTTCACAGTTCGGGAACAACATCCTATGGACAGATGAGACAAAGATCAACTTGTACCAGAGTGATGGGAAGAGAAGAGTATGGAGAAGGAAAGGAACTGCTCACGATTCAAAGCATACCACCTCATCAGTGAAGCATGGTGGTGGTAGTGTCATGGCGTGGGCATGTATGGCTGCCAATGGAACTGGTTCTCTTGTATTTATTGATCATGTGACTGCTGACAAAAGCAGCAGGATGAATTCTGAAGTGTTTCGGGCAATATTATCTGCTCATATTCAGCCAAATGCTTTAGAACTCATTGGACGGCGCTTCACAGTACAGAGGGACAATGAACCGAAGCATACTACAAAAGCAACCAAAGAATTTTTTAAGTTAAAGAAGTGGAATGTTATGCAATGGCCAAGTCAATCACCTGACCTGAATCCGATTGAGCATGCATTTCACTTGCTGAAGAAAAAACTGAAGGGAATATGCCCCAAGAACAAGCAGGAACTGAAGACAGTTGCAGTAGAGGCCTGGCAGAGCATCACCAGGGATGAAACCCAGCGTCTGGTGATGTCTATGCATTCCAGACTTCAGGCTGTAATTGACTGCAAAGGATTTGCAACCAAGTATTAAAAAGTCACAGTTTGATTTATGATTGTTAATCTGTCCCATTACTTTTGGTCCCTTAAAAAGTGGGAGGCACATATACAAACTGTTGTAATTCCTACACCGTTCACCTGATTTGGATGTAAATACCCTCAAATTAAAGCTGAAAGTCTGCAGTTAAAGCACATCTTGTTAGTTTCATTTCAAATCCATTGTGGTGGTGTATAGAGCCAAAAAGATTAGAATTGTGTCGATGTCCCAATATTTATGGACCTGACTGTAAATGTGAGTCGGCAGTGTGTGTACACAACCACCCTACAATGTTAAAAGTCCACCCGCTCCTCTTTCTTATATTTATATTCATCAAAAACAGTGTGTCAAAATGAATGGTTTTCATTTCTGCTCTAAAATGACATCACATTAGAGGAGGCCACGCCCATGACTGGTGACCGACTCCACCCTATTATCATAGATCCTCCCCTGAGTGAGCTACACACAGTCCGAAATGTGGTGGACACTTCGAAAGAAAGCGTCCTGAGGTCATTTTTTAAGTAGATAAGTGTTTTCTTTAGCAACAGCTCATTTGCATTTAAAGAGACACACAAGAAAACAGCGTGTTTTTGATTCCACCCAAAAAGAGGCATTTACAACATGATATAATAAATTATCTGTAGGGTATTTTGAGCTGAAACTTCACAGACACATTCTGGGGACATCTGAGACTTAGAGTGCATCTGGAAAGTATTCACAGCACTTCACTTTTTCCACATTTTGTTATGTTACAGCTTTATTCCAAAATGGATTAAATACATTTTCCTCAAAATTCTACAAACAATACTGCATAATGACAACATAAAATAAGTTTGTTTGAAATCTTTGCAAATTTATTAAAAATAAAAATATAAAAAAATCACATGTACATAAGTATTCACAGCCTTTGCCATGACACTCAAAATTGAGCTCAGGTGCATCCTGTTTCCACTGATCATCCTTGAGATGTTTCTACAACTTGATTGGAGTTCACCTGTGGTAAATTCAGTTGATTGGACTTGATTGGGAAAGGCACACACCTGTCTATATAAGGTCCCACAGTTAACAGTGCATGTCAGAGCACAAACCGAGCCATGATGTCCAAGGAATTGCCTGTAGACCTCCGAGACAGGATTGTATTGAGGCACAGATCTTGGGAAGGGTACAGAAAAATATCTGCAGCATTGAAGGTCCCAATGAGCACAGTGGCTCCCATCATCTGTAAATGGAAGAAGTTTGGAACCACCAGGACTCTTCCTAGAGCTGGCCGCCCGGCCAAACTGAGCGATCAGGGGAGAAGGGCCTTAGTCAGGTAGGTGAGCAAGAATCCGATGCGTTTCTCTGTGGAGAGAGGAGAACCTTCCAGAAGAACAATCACCTCTGCAGCACTCCACCAATCAGGCCTGTATGGTAGAGTGGCCAGAAAGAAGCCACTCCTCAGTAAAAGGCAAATGACAGCCCTGAATGGCAAGCGTCATGTCTGGAGCAAATCAGGCAGCGCTCATCACCTGGCCAATACATCCCTACAGTGAAGCATGGTGGTGGGAGCATCATGCTGTGGGGATGTTTTTCAGCGGCAGGAAATGCGAGACTAGTCAGGATCGAGGGTGATGCAATGTACAGAGACATCCTTGATGAAAACCTGCTCCACAGCGCTTTGGACCTCATACTGGGGCGAAGGTTCATCTTCCAACAGGACAATGACCCTAAGCACACAGCCAAGATAACAAAGGAGTGGCTACGGGGCAACTCTGTGAATGTCCTTGAGTGGCCCAGCCACAGCCCAGACTTGAACCCGATTGAACATCTCTGGAGAGATCTGAAAATGGCTGTGCACCGACGCTCCCCATCCAACCTGATGGAGCTTGAGAGGTCCTGCAAAGAAGAATGGGAGAAACTGCCCAAAAATAGGTGTGCCAAGCTTGTAGCATCATACACAAAAAGACTTGAGGCTGTAATTGGTGCCAAAGAATACTTATGTACATGTGATTTTTTTTTTTCCCTTCTCTTTATTGAGGTTTTTGCATATAAAATACAGAAAGACAAAAAAAAAAAACCACAATAACAAACAACAGACATCAGAGGACATCATTGCCATTGCCGTGCTAAACAAATCAATTATACATTCTCACCAAAGTAATCTATGAAAGTTTGCCACGTTGAACAAAATATTTCAGACTTCCCCCTTAACAAATATTTAATTTTCTCCAATTTCAAATGATCCATTATGTCTTTCATTAAGGCTGAGTTAGCAGGGGGCATTTTCTGTTTCCAACACAAGAGAATCAATCTCCGCGCCATCAAGGTCATAAAACAAACCATGCTGTTTTGGGTGTCCGAAAGTTGTACATTGACTGGCTTCACACCAAAAAGAGCCCAGATTGGTTCTGGCTTAAGCTGTTTTTTCAAGATCTTGGAAAGGGTTTGAAATATAGTGTTCCAATAGGTCGTAATGCGAGGACAATTCCAAAACATATGTGCAAGAGAGGCCGGCCCTTGTAAACATCTATCACAAGAAGGACTAATGGAAGGAAACATCTTTGACAATTTCAATTTGGATAAATGCAATCTGTGTAGCACCTTGAACTGCAAAAGACCATGTCTAATACATACAGAGGTAGAATGAACATTTCTTTGGGCTTTTGACCATTGATTGTCTGTAATAGTCACCCCTAGGTCATCCTGCCAGGCATTTTTCAAATGGTCCAATGTAGGTGTTGTTTCTTCCTGTGTTAGCACATTGTGGATTTTAGCAATTAGCCCTTTTTTAAATGGATCAGGCAAAAACACTGTTTTCATTGCGGAGTCTGGGGGCCGATTAGGAAAAGACGGAAATAAGCCCTTAACAAAACTTCGGATCTGTAGGTATTTGAAGAAATCTTTACTTTCTAATTTGTATTTGCTCTGTAATTGTTTGAATGTGGGAAATATATTTTCAATAAATAAATCTTTTATACATCGAATACCCTTATGTTCCCACTGAAGAAATGTTGTGTTTAAGACTGATGGAGGAAATGTGTGATTATTTGTCAATGGACTTAAAGCAGATGCGCCTCTCCATCCGTAATGCATTCTAATCTGGGACCAGATTTTAACTGAATGAGAAACTACTGGATTCTCAAGTTTTTGTTTTGAAATAGGCAAAGCTGAATAAATTAATGCTTTTAACGAGGAGGGATAACAGCTTTCATTCTCCATCCTACTCCAATCAGCCCCCTGAGTGGACAACCACACAGACATTGAGCGGATATTACATGACCAGTAATAACGTCGAAAACAGGGTAATCCCATACCTCGCAGATAAGTTGGTCTTTGTAAGAACACTTTCTTGATTCTTGGAGTTTTTCCATTCCATATAAAATATGACATGAGGGAATCTAGTTTATTAAAAAATGCCTTGGCTATCCAAATAGGAACACACTGGAACAAGAACAGAAACTTGGGCAGAACATTCATTCTAATAATATTTATTCGACCTGCTAATGAAATTGGTAGGTTCATCCACGTATCTATATCCTTTTTTGTTTGATCATATAATTTCAAATAGTTGTGCTTAAAGAGGCCAAAATATTCCTGTGTAATATTTATCCCAAGATATTTAAATTCAGTTGAGATTGAAAAGGGAAAGATATTAAACATATTAGTATTCATACGGGCTTTAGAATTAATTGGGAATAAGGTGATAAGTTCACTTTTTGATAAGTTCAATTTGTAACCTGATATTGCCCCAAATTCCTTCAGCATTTCCATTATCACAGGAACAGATTTAACAGGGTTTGAAATAAAAAGTAACAGATCGTCCGCGTACAAAGAAACTTTATGTTCCGTTTTTCCTCTTTTAATCCCAATGTACTCTTCCGTTGCCCGTAATACAAGAGCCAGGGGTTCAATGGCTATTGCAAAAAGTAATGGTGAGAGCGGGCAGCCCTGTCTAGTCGATCGGCTGAGAGGGAAATAATTTGATTGCACATTGTTAGTCCGCATTGAAGCCTGGGGCTGGGCATATAATAATTTTACCAAAGATACAAATCTGAACTTTGACAGGGTCGAAAAGAGATAATCCCATTCGACCCTGTCAAAAGCTTTTTCCGCATCCAAGGAGAGTAAAATTTCAGGATGTAGATTCTTTTTGTCCTGAGTGTGAATTATATTTAGTAATCTTCTAATATTAAAAAACAACTGTCTGTTTTTGATAAACCCAGTTTGGTCCTGTGAAATGATTGTCGGCAAGATTGTTTCCAGTCGTGTAGCTACAATTTTTGCAAGTAGTTTATTGTCCACATTGAGTAAGTTCACCGGTCTATAAGTCGCGGGGTCTAAGGGGTGTTTATCTTTTTTATGAATAAGAGAAATGCTTGCATGGTAAAGTGTTGGAGGTAGAGAGCCCCTATGTAAGGCTTCATTGAATACATCTAACAGCAACATCGAGATCTGCTCTTTAAAGGCTTTATAAAATTCTGAAGTGTAGCCGTCTGGACCAGGCGCTTTAGAATTTTGCATACTGTTTATAGCTTGTTCAATTTCCTGTTTTGTTATGGGTTTTTCCAGTTGTTCTAGATTTTCTAAACTAATTGTTGGAATAGACATTTTATCAAAAAACATAACTATGAGTGTGGGGTTCTTCTTAGATTCTGAAGTGTATAGTTTTTTATAAAAAATTTTAAATGTATCATTTATCTCCTGTTGGTCTCTTGTAACTTGGCCTGAATCCGTGCGGATTTCCGTAATCATCCTTGCTGCAGCTTGTTTTTTAATTTGTTGAGCCAAAATCTTGCCCATTCTTTCCTCTTGTTCATAATATCTTTGCCTTGCTTTGGTCAACATTTTAACCGTTCTTATATATAGTGTATATTAATTCCAGTTCTGTCTGCAGAGCCAAATTTTTTTTATGCAGAATTACTGAGGGACTAGGTGAATGTTGTCTATCCGTTTCTGTTATTTCTTATTTTAGTTGAGTTTCTCTTTCCCTTTGTTGCTTATTTTTCAGGCTTTTCCATGAAATTACTTAGCCTCTAATATATGCCTTTAGTGCCTCCCAGAGTGTTGATTTTGTGACGTCTGGGGTGTCATTGAATGATAAATACAAATGTATGTGTTTTTTAATTTCTTCTATTCCTTCTTTATGTGATAATATGCTGTTATCAAACCTCCAGCTCCTCGATGTTTGATTATATCCAAAGGCTAAATGCATAGTTAGAGGACTGTGATCTGACAACATTAGTGTTTCATAATTGCAATGTTTCATTTGTTGAAGGAATTTCCCATCTATTAAAAAGTAATCTATTCTGGTATAAGTCTGATGAACTGGGGAGTAATAAGAATATTGCAGAGTGTTGGGGTGCAGGGTTCTCCATGGATCTATTATTTTATAAGTATTCATGAATTTCTTAACACTTTTTGCCATTTTATTCACACTAACCGGTCTACGTGATGACCTATCCAGGTCAGAATCAAGCACTAAATTAAAATCTCCCCCAATTATCAGTTGATGAGAGTCCATGTCGGGTATTTTTGATAACAATGAGTTGATAAATTGTTCGTCATCAACGTTGGGCACATATACGTTAACTAATGTGATCAAATTATCATAAAGTTTACCAGTGACAATGATAAATCTGCCTTGAGAGTCCGGTATTATCTTTGAAGCGATAAACGGTACTGTTTTTTTAATTATTATTGCTGTACCCCTACTCTTTGCACCAAAGTTAGAGTGAAATATCTGTCCAATCCATTTATTGCGTAATCTGTTGTGATCTTGATTTTTCAAGTGTGTTTCTTGTAGAAAGCCGATATCCATATCTAGTTTTTTTTAAATGTGCTAAAATATTACCCCGTTTTATGGCTCCATTAAGCCCTTTGCAATTCCAAGTCACAAATTTGACTAAGTTGTGTGGAATTGTTTTAGCCAACATGGTGTTATCCTTGGTCATATTTAATTAATGCATGGCAGTGAAATCTATCTTGTACGATATCCTCTGAAGTAGAACAAAGACTGAACAATTGAACTTTCTCAACATCCCTAAACTAAACGTGCTAGGGTAAAAACAAAGAACAAAAATGATCTTCATAAAGATCAATAAGTTCCTAAACCCTAAGTCCATGGACACTTGACTTACCACTTAACTCCTAAAGTTGTATACCATATATTCCTGGGTCAGATCACTTGTATTTGTGGCCCACACTTATTGAATAAAAGTCAAATCAAATCTAGTATAGTAATTAAATTTAACTCCTTACCCCCTTCCCTAAACATGAAATTTAAATCAGATTGTTGTCCAATATGCGTAAAAAATAAATAAATAAATAAATAATAATAATTAACCAACCTTGTTATAAAGAAAACCTGAGGGGTAGGAGAAGAAATAAATAAAACAGAATAAAATAAATATACTTATACATATACCTACATACCTACTATGCATATACACCCACACCTCCAGCTAATCCACCCGTCAACACATAATTTTTCTTCCCCCTCCTTTTCTATCTGTCAGATCAACCTTTCTCCAATATCCACTAAAAACCATGTGTTACAGGCAAAATAGAAGTGTCTTTTAATATGTTTTCCTTGGTGGCATCCCAATTGTATGTTGAAAGAAATACTCAAATACCTTTAATCCTCTACTAATTGTGCAGTTGGGGCCTGGGATTTGATAAAGTTTTCAGCTGCCCGTGGGTCAGTGAACGAATGTTTGGTGTTGTCTATCGTTATGATCAACTTTTCCGGGTAGTACAGACTGTAGGGTATTCCAGCGTTGCGTAGTTTCACCTTAACCGGGTTGAAAGAGGCTCGCAGCTTGCTGACCTCTGGACTCATATCCGGAAAGATATGTACCGGTGATCCTTTGTAGAATAGGTTGCCTTTACTCCTGGACAGCTGCAGAATCTTCTCCCTGTCGGTGTGGTAATGTAGGCGAGCTATCATCGCTCTTGGGCATTCTCCTGCTCGGGGCTTAGGGGCCAGGGTTCTGTGAGCTCGATCTATTAGAATTGGTGATTCAACTCCCGAAATCACATAGCCATATCTCTTCAATTTATGGCCTGTTACGATCTTCGCAGTTCCCTCCTCTTTTTGCACTCAAGGGAACCTGGGAGAGAGAGCTAGGACTGGAGCTTGACGAGGAGCTGTGGAATAATGCTCTTGCTAAAATTAAATCTGTTTGCATCTGTGCTCGCTTGAATCTTATTCAGTTTAAAGTTGTTCACAGAATTCATTTCACCAAAGCAAAATTGAAGAAACTTTCTTTAACAGAAGATGATAGGTGCAATAGATGTTCGCTTTCCCCAGCAGATCATACTCATACATTTTATACCTGTCCTAAATTGTACTCATTCTGGACTTCTTTTTTTGATACACTGTCAAAGGCTCTCAGTGTCTCTGTGAAACCCTGCCCAATAATTGCAATTTTTGGAATAACACCTGTTGATGGCTTGTACAACAAGCGTCATGCTGATATTATTGCTTTTGCTTTCATTGATAGCCAGAAGATGAATACTGTTGCATTGGAAATCCTCATGCCCCCCTTCTAATTTTTCTTGGCTGAAGAACTTAATGTCCTTTCTACACCTGGAAAAAATTAAACACTCCATCTGTTAATTCATTTTATAAAATGTGGAATCCTATCCTTTCCTTTGTTGAGACTATACCTTCATTGGAGATTTGATTTGATTTATTTGTTTTTATTATTATTTTTTATTATTATTATTATTTCTTTTTTTTTTCTCTCTTTTTTTCTGTGGGATGTTTTAGGTTGGGTAGAGTAAAAAGTGTTCTCTATATTTGTATAATCTTTCTTTATTTATTTCTATGGATGTAAAAAAGCAGGTTGTGATGTTTTTCGTATATGTCATGCACATATTGTCTTTTAAAAATCTGTTCAATAAAAATATATATATATAAAAAAAAGAATTGGTGATTCAAAGTTTTCTTCACCGAGCACTTCTGAAAAAAACTCTGCTATGAAGTGGCTTGGGTTCCCTGCCTCTATATCTTCGCTAATTCCCACCACACGTAGGTTTTGCCTGCGACTTCTGTTCTCCAGGTCCATCTATTTTTCCTGCAGTTTATTGTAATCTTTCTGTAAGGTTGCGTGTGCTTTGTCCATGGCGGATATTTTGTCCGAAACATCACAGAGAGATCTTTCCATCTCTTTCTGTGTGTCTGCCGTTTCAGTGTGGGCTCTATGTAGTGTTTCTATTTTCTGTGAAAGTTCGTTTCGGAGCGTGTTAATGTCTGCATTAGCTTCTTCCCTTAGCGATGTGATGTCTTTGCGTATATCTTGATGCATAATCTCGATTTCCGCTTTAATATCATTCTTAAAATTTTCGTGGTATGCACGTAGCTCGCTTCGAAATATTCCCACAGAGAGAGGTGTTTCTTCTTCCGCCATTGCGCTTTCGTCTTGTGAGCAGGCTCGGGCTTCACTAGCTGGAGCGGTGTCAGTCGGGGCTTTGTTAGCCTGTTCTTCAATAGTATTCGCCGTGCCAGTTGAGGCCTTGTTAGCCGAGACTTCGTTAACCGGAGCAGTGCTAACCGGTGCAGGTGTAGCTTGTAAAGTTTTTTGTGTGTATTTCCGAGTGCCCTTCATATCAAATATTGTTCTAAATTATTTTTATAGGTGAATTGCTGATAGAGGGCGATGTTCGTTGACCCAGGATAATTAAATTCTTGAAACTTTTGCGGAGCTGCCTAACTTCTCTGCTCACTCCATTCGGCCAAAAGCGGAAGTCAGATTTTTTTTATTTTTAATAAATTTGCAAAGATTTCAAACTAATTTCTTTCACGTTGTCATTATGGGGTATTGTTTATAGAATTTAGGAAAATAATGAATTTAATCCATTTTGGAATAAGGCTGTAACATCACAAAATGTGGAAAAGTGAAGTGCTGTGAATATTTTCCGTATGCACTGTATGTAACATCTTGTAAAAAGGGGCATAGCTAATAGGTCTCCTATAAACCAATTTAACACCCAATCAACACTTATTGTGTTATTATTGAGGATAATGTGATATCCGTGAAAAGATTGTATGTTTTGACTGAACTGTTAACTGTTAATATTGAGAATTGTTATTGATACAGGTCACATAACTCTTTGTGACACAAGGAATTTTGTTATATGGAACCAACGTTGACACCTGTAGACATCAACATTTGTGATCCAAATCTCATCAGTTGTGACAATTAACAAAAATGATTTTCCGATTAACACTTTTTATCTATCTATCTATCTATCTGTCTGTCTGTCTGTCTGTCTGTCTGTCTGTCTATCTATCTATCTATCTATCTATCTATCTATCAGTCTGTCTGTCTGTCTGTCTGTCTATCTATCTGTCTTTTCTATCTATCTATCTATCTGTCTGTCTGTCTGTCTGTCTGTCTGTCTGTCTGTCTATCTGTCTGTCTGTCTATCTATTTATCTGTCTTTTCTATCTATCTATCTATCTATCTATCTATCTATCTATCTATCTATCTATCTATCTATCTATCTATCTATCTATCTATCTATCTATCTGTCTGTCTGTCTGTCTGTCTGTCTGTCTGTCTGTCTTTTCTATCTATCTATCTATCTGTCTGTCTGTCTGTCTGTCTGTCTGTTTATCTATCTATCTATCTATCTATCTATCTGTCTGTCTGTCTGTCTTTTCTATCTATCTGTCTGTCTGTCTGTCTGTCTGTCTGTCTGTCTAAAATAACAAAAATAATCACGCACATTTAAACTATAAATCCCTCTCCCCTGCACGAGAGCCTTCCAAAAAGGTCAGATAGCTGCCCCACTTCATATTACAGTTTTTCTCAGTCGCTTTGGTACATTTCTCAGATCAGAATTGAAATTCTCAAAACTACCTGTTCATTCTTCACATCATTGTGTCACTTGTGCACATCAAAAAAGCAGTTTCTCATTTCTCTGAACAAGTTGCAAATGCTTTGGTACATCCATGCAAATGATTATGTACAATTCTCTGCTGTTTCCTACATTATCAATCGCTTATGTCATGTTGATCAAAATGTATTATAATGGTCTCTGTTGAATAGTCTCACCCCCCACAACATTTAGGCATTAGTTCATAGCATAAGTCTTTACAGGCAAAATGGTTGAATAAGTTGTCCTTTTTTCTAAATCTGTCCTGAATTGGTAAATGGCTCCCGGTTGAATCTTGACTTTCTCTAATGAAGGTACATCTCATGAACCATCAACTGGCAAGTATATATATAGCCGGAGCCATAGGCGGATGTCCCCCCCTAAAATATCATTAAAATATTTGTATTGTAAATAATATAATGATATATTCTTAAAATAATTGTTTAAGAAATATAATAATACAAATGCAAACGGGGCAACAACAAAAAAAAACTTTGTGTCCCCTTCAAAAATTGTTCTTGAGAATTGTTATGGTTATTGTCCCCCCCAACATTTTTATGAAATTTTCGCCCCTGGCCGGAGCGCAACACAATGTTACAATGTCTGACAATGGAAGGACAAGGAATTGGACGGGGTCAACAGCCAGAGAGAAGAAGAAGAGGAAGAGGAGTGAGGCTGCGTGGCAGAGGAGTTGGGAGGCAAAACAGAGGAAGAGGCCGAGGACATATGCGCGTTCCTGATGAGATAAGAGCCACACTTGTAGACCATGTTCTCAATCATGGGCTTACAATGGCTGAGGCTGGTTGAAGGGTGCAGCCAAATGTTGGGAGAACAACTGTGTCCTCAATCATTCAGACTTTTTGTCGACAGAACAGGTATGTAATCTAATAATAGGCACTGTACTGTAATACTGTATACTTTCTGTAATGCTTCATACAATATTACAGTATTCCACTTGCATTTTACAATATACAGTAAGTATACTTTACATGTAAACAGTGACATTTTATCTTACTCAATTTTGTGTTTTGCATTACTATATTTTTTCCACGTAGGACTGCAAGACAACTTCACAGGGGTGGCAGAGGGCCCCTTTTCACACCTGAACAGGAGGAGGCTATTTGCACCATGTTTGTAGAATACAATGCCATAAGACTAAGGGAGATAAAGAGTGCCATTATAGAGGACAACAACATCTTTGAAAACATCCAAACAGTCAGCATCTCAACCATTGACAGGCTGCTGAAAAGACACCAAATGAATATGAAGCAGCTGTACACTGTTACATTTGAAAGAAAAGCTGTGCTACCAGTATGTACAGGTAAAACATGTATGAGCATGCAGCAACTGTACCTCACAGTAAACAGCACAACATCATATAGTGATATACAGTACAGTAAGTGTGACCTTTACACATTTGCTATGGCTATAGAAAAGAAGATGCAATATGTGCTGTATACATTTGATGTTACTGTATCTTGCCCAAAATGAAAATGCTTGTAATTAATAAAACTCATTTTGTGTCTTCTGGATATAGCATATAATGGAACTGGAAGCAAGTGAACCACCGCACAGCTTCATCTACATGGATGAGGCTGGCTTCAACCTAATGAAACGCAGAAGGCATGGTCAGAATATCATCGGCCACAGAGCTACAATTGATGTGCCATGCCAACAGGACAGGAACATAACCATGGGTGGTGCTATCTCTGAGAATGGTGTGCTAACGCATATTCCCATTGCATATTCCCATTGCGGCCCACAACAGGATGCTGATGGAGTTCCTCTCACCCTACTCCCCATTCCTTAACCCCAATGAGGAATTTTTCTCAGCATGGAGATGGAAAGTATATGATCGCCAGCCACATACACAGATGACCCTTCTGGCTGCCATGGATGCAGTGTGTGATGACATCCCAGCAGATGCCTGGAGAGGCTGGATAAGACACTCTAAAAGATTCTATAAATTTCAAAAGGATTCTCCACCCGCCCCTCCAGCGGGGGAGGGAGTGGTCTGCTTACCAGCTCCCGAAGTGCAGTTTCCTGAGTCCCAGGGCTGCCCATCTCAGGGGCGCTTCGAAGCCTTCTTAGAGTTCTTGGCGGCCGGCCGTGAGGCGGGGGGCATCGCCATCCTGTTGGTAGCTCCACGTCGGGACCGGCCCTGAGGGGTGGGCTGTGTCGGGGCTGGTGTTGGTACCGCAGGGGGACGCGCTGGGTGACGAGCAGATGGGGTGCGGGGTCTGTGGCTCCACCTGGGCAGAATGTGCTGTATAGCCTCTGTCTGCTTCCTCACCACTGAGAACTGCCGGGCGAAGTCTCCAACAGTGTCGCCAAACAGCCCAACCTGGGAGATGGGGTGTCAAGGAAATGTACCTTGTCAGCCTCTCGCGACTCGAACAGGTTGAGCCAGAAAGGTGGACATCGCCTGCCCGAGAGCCTTTGTTGCCCGGAGGGCGAAGTCGGTCACCGAACTCAGCTCCTGCATTAGACCCGGGTCAGGACTACCCTCGTGTAGTTCTCTAAGTGCCTTGGCTTGGTGCACCTGCAGGAGTGCCATGGCATGCAAGGCGGAGGCGGCGTGCCCAGTGGTGCTGTAGGCTTTAGCCGTCAGAGATGACGTCAGCCCACAGGCCCTGGACGGAAGCCTCTGTTTTGGGGGTTTTGCGGGCATAAGTGCACGCGACTGCTTGGTCCACCTAGGGAATCGCCGTGTAGCCCCTTTGCCGCCCCGCCGTCGAGGGTAGTGAGAGCGTAGGAGCTCACCGCTCGCATGTGGGCAGTAAAAGGTGCCTGTCACGAGCCCGTAAGCTCCTCATGCACCTCCGGGAACAAAGGAACGGGGGCGGAGCGTGGCCGTAAGCGCCGCTCTGGCCCCAAGAACCAATCGTCGAGCATCAGCTCCGCGTCATCCTGCGACTGAGCCGCCGCACCCGAGGGTGGGAGTCCAGCCGAGTCCTCAGCGTCAGACATGACAAACCCGCTCTCCGATGTCACGATCGAGATCTCATTGTCGTCAGGCGCTCCGAACGACATCACAGGTCCGCTGTGAAGCGAACCTGCAACCGCGCACCAGCACTCGGTTGGAGCATACGAGCGTGGCGGGAAGTGGGAGATCCGTGGGGATATACCCGGCAGAGAGGCTCCCACTGAGGTCCCCATATCGCCCCCAGCGCTAACTGACACTGCCTCATACCCGTAGGTAGAAGGAACGAGTCGGGGAGCGGCTGGGGTGGCTCGCGCTCTTACGAGGGCGAGCCGCGACCGCAACGTAGCCATGGCCATGCTCTCGCAGTGAGGGCATGAACCATCCACAAATGCTGACTCTGCGTGGGTAGCACCCAGACACAAGAGGCAGTGATCGTGGCCATGAGACGGGGAGAGAGAAAGACCGCAACCAGGAAATACACACAAATGGATAGACATCTTGAAAAAGACGCTTCACAGTTTGCGCCACTGTTTTAGAGAAATATACTCTTTTATTGGTGTTTTTATATATACAGTCAGGTCCATAAATATTGGGACATCGACACAATTCTAATCTTTTTGGCTCTATACACCACCACAATGGATTTGAAATGAAACGAACAAGATGTGCAGACTTTCAGCTTTAATTTGAAGGTATTTACATCCAAATCAGGTGAACGGTGTAGGAATTACAACAGTTTGTATATGTGCCTCCCACTTTTTAAGGGACCAAAAGTAATGGGACAATTGGCTGCTCAGCTGTTCCATGGCCAGGTGTGTGTTATTCCCTCATTATCCCATTTACAAGGAGCAGATAAAATGTCCAGAGTTCATTTCAAGTGTGCTATTTGCATTTGGAATCTGTTGCTGTCAACTCTCAATATGAGATCCAAAGAGCCGTCACTATCAGGGAAGCAAGCCATCATTAGGCTAAAAAATCAAAACAAACCCATCAGAGAGATAGCAAAAACATTAGGTGTGGCCAAATCAACTGTTTGGAACATTCTTAAAAAGAAAGAACGCACCGGTGAGCTCAGCAACACCAAAAGACCCGGAAGACCACGGAAAACAACTGTGGTGAATGACCGAAGAATTCTTTCCCTGGTGAAGAAAACACCCTTCACAACAGTTGGCCAGATCAAGAACACTCTCCAGGAGGTAGGTGTATGTGTGTCAAAGTCAACAATCAAGAGAAGACTTCACCAGAGTGAATACAGAGGGTTCACCACAAGATGTAAACCATTGGTGAGCCTCAAAAACAGGAAGGCCAGATTAGAGTTTGCCAAACAACATCTAAAAAAGCCTTCACAGTTCGGGAACAACATCCAATGGACAGATGAGACAAAGATCAACTTGTACCAGAGTGATGGGAAGAGAAGAGTATGGAGAAGGAAAGGAACTGCTCACGATCCAAAGCATACCACCTCATCAGTGAAGCATGGTGGTGGTAGTGTCATGGCATGGGCATGTATGGCTGCCAATGGAACTGGTTCTCTTGTATTTATTGATGATGTGACTGCTGACAAAATCAGCAGGATGAATTCTGAAGTGTTTCGGGCAATATTATCTGCTCATATTCAGCCAAATGCTTCAGAACTCATTGGACGCGCTTCACAGTACAGATGGACAATGACCCGAAGCATACTACAAAAGCAACCAAAGAGTTTTTTAAGTTAAAGAAGTGGAATGTTATGCAATGGCCAAGTCAATCACCTGACCTGAATCCGATTGAGCATGCATTTCACTTGCTGAAGACAAAACTGAAGGGAAAATGCCCCAAGAACAAGCAGGAACTGAAGACAGTTGCAGTAGAGGCCTGGCAGAGCATCACCAGGGATGAAACCCAGCGTCTGGTGATGTCTATGCGTTCCAGAATTCAGGCTGTAATTGACTGCAAAGGATTTGCAACCAAGTATTAAAAAGTGAAAGTTTGATTTATGATTGTTAATCTGTCCCATTACATTTGGTCCCTTAAAAAGTGGGAGGCACATATACAAACTGTTGTAATTCCTACACCGTTCACCTGATTTGGATGTAAATACCCTCAAATTAAAGCTGAAAGTTTGCAGTTAAAGCACATATTGTTAGTTTCATTTAAAATCCATTGTGGTGGTGTATAGAGCCAAAAAGATTAGAATTGTGTCGATGTCCCAATATTTATGGACCTGACTGTATATATAAACGAAGTTATTTGCTCCGTGAGCTCTTTTTCTGCTGCTGAAGCGCACAGGGGTGTGTGCTCAGCACAACGTAGTGTGCGAGGGGGAGGACCGCTGGAAAGCACCTTAAAACCAACAGCTTGTAGAGATGAATGAACGGCAGAGGAATTCAGCTCTGTAACTGGTCTCTCGGCTCCGAAGAAGATATCTGATGTGTATTTGCAGCATCACTCCTTTTATACCCGTATGTCCGGGGGAGTGGCATGCAAATTCCACACGCCAATTCTCATTGGCCTTTTCTCAAAATCAGAGATGTCTGGGCTCCGCAGGAGCGACCCCTAGTGTCAACTCATCGACACAACGTTGTGTGAGTGACAGACGGGGAACTAAGTGTATGTAGGGAGGTGTATGTAGGGGAGTGGTGGTGGTGTATGTGGTGGTGTAGTGGCTAAAGCACAGGGCTGTTAATCAGAAGGTCACTGGTTCGAACCCCACGGCCACCACCATTGTGTCCTTGAGTAAGACACTTAACTCCAGGTTGTTCTGGGGGGATTATCCCTGTAATAATTGCACTGTAAGTCGCTTTGGATAAAAGCGTCTGCCAAATGCATAAATATAAATATATGTAAACTTCTGACCCACTGGAATTGTGATATAGTCAATTAAAAGTGAAACAATCTGTCTGTAAACAATTATTGGAAATATTACTTGTGTCAAGCACAAAGTAGATGTCCTAAACTACTTGCCAAAACTATAGATTGCTAATATGAAATCTGTGGAGTGGTTACATTTTTTTAATGACTTCTTTTAGTATAGTTTTTTAGTACATTTAGTTTTTATTTCAGTTTAAGTATTAATATTAAGGGTTAATTGGAGAATGGGGAAAACAGGCATTTGTGTAATAAGGGTTGTATAGCTGGACTCCCCAATGTCCAATTTTTAGATAATATTATTGGTGGTGCCCTCCAAATAGGATTTCACTTTGGTCCCCCATATCCACAGCAACGGCCCTGCTGAAAGTACACTTATGCAAGAACTTAATAATCTGTGACAGGAATGTAAACTGTGCTGGGTAGGAGAGGAGACTATTGTCATATGGTCGTCAAATAAAGATCATCTCCACTTCTTTAGATCTACTTTTTCATGTTATTGCAATTTGCAGCAAGATCTACCATGCACAATATGTACATAGTCACAAAACAAATATTTCTGTAGTTGTTAGTGAAATTTGACAATTCTTGAAACAAGATTTTCACAGCAAATTATGACACTAACTCATTTGTAATGTAAGAATTGTATTCAAATAATTATTCAAGACTACTAAACAGTAGATAATAAAATAACAATACAGCAATGAATTGAAATAAAATAAAAGTAATCAAACAAAAAATACAAAATTAAGAAAACAGTGCTTTTGTTAACAGATGTTAAAGTTTTTAACAGCAGTATCAGTATTCAAGCAGGCACGTGCACACATAGACATCAAAGGGGGCTTGAGCACCTGCCCTTTTTCTTCCTCGAGAGAAAGTGGGGTGCTTTTTTATATATATATAATAAATGAATATATATACATTCCTGTTTGCGCACAGCTTCCCTGTCAAACAAATCTATTTATTGAATAAAAAATCTAAATATCAGGTCGGGAAATGAGACTTTGTGGAGTTCCAATGTTCTGTCTGTGTCGACCCGTCTCTACAGACTCCTTCAGTGCAGTGTGAACATGGTCTGTCCTCTCTGGGTCTCTGGTTCTGTCTGTGTCGACCCATCTCTACAGACTCCTTCAGTGCAGGCAGAACCAGAGACCCAGTCTAAACACAGTCCGGTTCTGTCTGTGTCGACCCGTCTCTACAGACTCCTTCAGTGCAGCGTGAACACAGTCTGTCCTCTCTGGGTCTCCGGTTCTGTCTGTGTCGACCCGTCTCTACAGACTCCTTCAGTGCAGCGTGAACACGGTCTGTCCTCTCTGGTTCTCCGGTTCTGTCTGTGTCGACCCGTCTCTACAGACTCCTTCAGTGCAGCGTGAACACAGTCTGTCCTCTCTGGTTCTCCGGTTCTGTCTGTGTCCACCCGTCTCTACAGACTCCTTCAGTGCAGCGTGAACACGGTCTGTCCTCTCTGGTTCTCCGGTTCTGTCTGTGTCGACCCATCTCTACAGACTCCTTCAGTGCAGGCAGAACCAGAGACCCAGTCTGAACTCAGTACAGTTCTATCTGTGTCGACGCATCTCTACAGACTCCTTCAGTGCAGTGTGAACAAAGTTTGTCCTCTCTGGGTCTCCGGTTCTGTCTGTGTCGACCCGTCTCTACAGACTCCTTCAGTGCAGGCAGAACCAGAGACCCAGTCTGAACTCAGTACGGTTCTATCTGTGTCGACCCATCTCTACAGACTCCTTCAGTGCAGTGTGAACACAGTCTGTCCTCTCTGGGTCTCCGGTTCTGTCTGTGTCGACCCGTCTCTACAGACTCTTTCAGTGCAGTGTGAACACGGTCTGTCCTCTCTGGGTCTCCGGTTCTGTCTGTGTCGACCCGTCTCTATAGACTCGTTCAGTGCAGTGTGAACACAGTCTGTCCTCTCTGGGTCTCCGGTTCTGTCTGTGTTGACCCGTCTCTACAGACAGACTGTGCTCACTCAGATGATACTTTGACAGTAGCATAATCTTTAATATGGATCAAATATGGTGCCAATTTATAATCAGTCTTGATTCTGTGGAAGTAGTTTAATTTATGTACTTGTGTGACTTTGTGCTGCCAATCATGAATGTATTCTTCCTGCGTTATTCTTTCTGTCTGTTTCAGTTTTGCCAATCTGAACTGGATGGATGAATTCAGATAATATATATATTTCGACTAAATAGTGCATAGGGTCACTCTCTGGGTGTCCTGTCCTGTGTGTAAAGGCACAGTGATGGTAGTTATCTGGAGGTGTGTCGGACAAATGGAACCAGAATTTAGCTGCTCTCTTCTGGATTTCAGTGAGGAGAGGGAACCTAATTTCTGTGAATTCCCAGGATATGTTTGCAGAATTCTAGGTGGAAAAGATTCATAATTTAATTTATATTTGGGGCCCCAGATTTCAAAGCCATATAGGACTATTGCTCTCCCTCCCTCTCTCTCTCTCCCTCCCTCGCTCTCTCTCCCCCTCTCTCTCTCTCTCTATGTGTGTGCGCATGTGCGAGAACAGCGAAGTTGGTGTGCGTGAGAGCGTGTCTGAGTGAGTTTCTACTTTCTTATATATATTTTTTCTTTAGTATTATTGAGTTAGATAAAAGTTGTACTTTTGGAGTGGGTTTGTTGTGGGTTTTTGGCTGACTTTTGGCATGGTTGTAAAGTTATGACTGATGCCTCTGTCTCGGTGGAAGATTGTTTATTAGCGTTACAAACGTTCCACCATTTGTAAGAAGTGAAAAATTAAAGGAAATACTTCGGAGTTATGGCAATGTTTATGCCATATTACCATGGCAATGTTGTGGTCGCGGCTCGCTTTCAATAGAAAGCACGCCACTCCAGAATTGCTCCTACTTCCCACGGGATTGAGGACGATGCGGCTGGCGATGGAGGCGATCTGGGGACGGCAGCGGGTGCAGCTCTGCCGGGTATGCCCCCTCGGACCACCCGCCCCCCCGGCACGCTCGTTGACTCCCGTCCGCTGGCTATAAGGCTCGCCTTATAGCCAGCCTGCCTATCCTCTAGAGCTCGAGGTGGATGAGCTCGCCGCTGCATCGGAGAGCGCAGCGTCTGACGCTGATGACTACCCTGGGCTGCCGCCTTCAGGCCAGCACGCCCAGGCTGAGGCTGACACGCAGATGTCCGATATGCTTGCCTGGGCCGCCGATAGCGTGGGGCTGGACTGGAACCCTCCGTCCTCCCCACAGCCATCGCAGTTGGATGACTGGTTCCTGGGGGCTCCGCGCCGCTCACAGCTGCGCCCCCACGGTCCCGTTTTTCCTGGAAGTGCATGATGAGCTGACGTCTGCATGCGGCCAGGAGTGCCCTTTCCCTCGGCCAAGGTAAAATGGTGCTCTTTCTCTCCCAGGAGATTCCGTATATTCGGATCCCTGGATGACTCCTCCCTAGCCCTATGGGTCTGCAATTCAGTGGAGGAATTCACCGACCCAATCCACTGCGGGTACTCAAATCTACCCTGTACTGGAATAGGTGCTCCACAGGTCGGACTCCTCCTGTGTGTATTTTCCGTGGTACGGTCCTTTTACGAGTGGACCCGCGTCTCCCTTAGGCAGTTCCAGCTGCCCTCTAGTCGCCATGCTGTAGCAACTCCCCCCTCCTTGAGGCTGGATCTACCACTGCGCCATTTTTTCCACATGTGACCTGAGTGGCCCATGTGATGTTTTTCGCCACTTTTACCTCCCTGTCCCTGGGCAGGTGTGGTCTCCGCAGGGTCTTTTCCCCCTGAAAGAATAGGAAACTGGGTAAGACCCCCTTCCCACGATGCGTGTAAGGGCCCCAGTCGTTTGGCTCTATGCGAGAAATATATAGAGAAAAGAGGCCTGGCTAGGCTCGGCCCGTTCCCAGGTTGGCAAGCATCACCTTGTTCCCCTGTTTAGGGTAACCAGAAGGATTCCGGCAACTTTTATGGGGCATTGGGGAAGGGTACGTGCAGTCTGACACAACTGGTCGCCTTTGCACGTGAAGTACTTGCCTGCTCTTGTGTCAGTAGTACATGGCTCAGCACATGGTGTGATTTAAATTGGACCCCTAGTGTCGCTTCTTCGACACAACGTTGAAGTGAGCGACAGACGGGGAACGTCTAGGTTACGTATGTAACCTCTGTTCCCTGATGGAGGGAACGAGACGTTGTGTCCTTCCGGCCACGTTGCTGAGCCGAGCCACTGTGGTGGCCGGACCATTTCCGGCTCCTCAGAAAACTCCTGAATGAACTCGACGTATTTCTCTGCTTTTATACCTGTATGTCCGGGGGCGGGGTATGCAAATACTGTCTGCCTAATTCTCATTGGCCTTTTTTTCATAGATCAGAGGCATATTCTGCGCATATTCTGCGCTAGTGTTGCTTCTTCGACACAACATCTCGTTCCCTCCATCAGGAAACTGAGGTTACATATGTAACTTAGACGTTCTACCTGAACGATAGCATGGTGTAGATTGAGTGACATTTGCTGATGACGAGGTATTGATCTGAGATGTCATCGCTCTGTGGCAGAATTTCTATAGTATCAACATCAACATTTTGTCTGACTCCAAGAGAGTTGAGAATATAGATAAATGCTAATTCCAATGTGTCATTCAATCTATGTGAATGTTGAAGTCACCAACAATTAAAGCTCTATCTATATGAATTACTAGATCTGATAGAAAATTAGCAAATTCACCTATATACTGATCTATATACTGTAGCAAGGGCAAATGATGACAGATATATTTTTTATTTACATCTAACGGTGTCATATTAAGCATTATTAGTTCAAAAGTCTTAAGCTTATATCCTGTCCTCTGAGTAACACCAAAAACGTCCCTGTAAAATGTAGCAACACCCCCTCAACACTTCAGATGAGGTTCGGGTTTATAACAATAACCTTGGGGAGTAGATTCATTTAAACTAATATATTCATCTGGTTTAAGCCAGGTTTCAGTCAAACAGAGTGCATCCAAACTATGATCTGTAATCATTTGTGTTTAGTGCTTTGGTAGAATGAGTTCTAATGTTTAGTTTCCCTACCTTTATATGATATTTATCTTCTGGTTTTTTTTCCAAGTTTGACCTTTTGACATTTTTTCTAAATGATTTAGTGAGAGTTTTGTGTTTGGTAGTTCGGGGAACAAACACAGTCTCTATGTGATATCTAGGTGATACTGTCTGTATGTGTTGTAGTTTATGTGACCTGTGTGATGTTTTAAGGCAGCTAGTAGACGTTCGGATTAACCAGTTTGTCTGCTTCCTTATCTGGGCCCCAGTTAGTCAAATATTATCATTATTAAGACTATGAACCAAATTACTAGAGAGGAGAGCATCACCTTCCCTGGAGGGATGGCGTCTGTCTCTTTTTAGCAGGTCAGGTCTACCCCAAAAACTCTTCCAATTGTCTATAAATCCTATGCTATTCTTCAGACACCACTCAGACATCCAGCCATTCAGTGACACTAATCGACTATAACCTCATCATCACGATGAGCAGGAAGGGGCCAGAGCATATTACAGTGTCTGACATAGTTTTTGCAAGTTCACACACCTCTATAATATTATCTCAGTGATCTCCAACTGGCGAAGCTGGACATCGTTAGTGCCGAAATAAATAACAATTTTAGAAAATGTACTTTTAGCATTAGCCAGCACTTGCAAATTTGATCTGATGTCACACGCTCTGGCAACCGAAATGCATTTAAAAAAGTTCCTTACAAAAGTATCACCAATTATTAGGGCTCTTTCAACATGATTCTCAGTGGGTGCATCACTGAGTGGGGAGAATCGATTGAAAACCCTAAGAGGAACAAGAGAGTGGTGTTGATTTGCTGAGCAATTATGCTACCGAGACGTCACCCAAATGCTCTGCTGCAGGGACTCTACAGCCGGAACTAAACTGTGTGTGTTGCTCACTGTACTACCCGCAGCCAAAACAATATCGGCTTCTCTTTCTCTTTGACCTCCACTAGCATTCGGATGCGTGTCTCTAACTCATTTATCTTCTCCATCAGCTTGACTAATTCCTTACATTTATCACATGTAAACCCCTCACTGATGACAGAAGAATCTATAGTAAACATGTGGCATGTAATGCAGGAAGCAATAACATGAGTGGATGCCATGATTTACCGCAATAATTTGTTGTTGTTGTTATGGTTGTTCTTGAGCGGTGAGGGTTTGAGATTGATGTGGTTCCTAGTCAGCCGATGTTTGAGAATGAATCAATAATCTTTGTAAAACACAGTGGAGAAAACTAATGTGCGCAGTCGAGATGCAAGATGTAGACAAGCGGAATAAAGTGGAAAAAATAAAGAAAAAAATAAGAGAAATAGGTGTGTGTGGTAGAATACACACAGATGAAACAGTAGTAAAGTGGAAAAACCTGAAGAATGCGGCAAAAAGGCAAAGGATAAAACGATGAACACAATGTACTTACAAAGTATTTAGAAAGGTATCTCCAAGAACAGATATCAAGCAGCCACAGTGGTTTTGTATTGACCTGCTAATTTATAATTTAATGTGTTTTTAAACCATTTGTTTCATTGCGAATATGGTCTTATTTTTTATTTGGCATTAAATAGTCTTAAAAAGTCTTAAATTGAATTCCATGGAACCTGTAGATACCCTTAAGTAAAAAAATATGTATTGCACTAATCAAAAAACTATTTCAGGCTTTGCATTTGCTCATAATTCATCTGCTGTAGAATATAAAGACTTTCACAGGTTGATGAACATGTCCTTTACAACAAATACAGTACAATAAACATCAATACAACAAATTGTAATTATCATGTTAGGGAAATTTTAGCACATTTCCTTTAATAACAATCATTTTAATTGTTAATCATGGATATTTGTAATCTAAACCAATTGAGTTTAAAAAATAAAGGGAAATAATAACGTTTTCTTAAAGGAATAGTTCACCAAAAAATGAACATTCTCTCATAATTTAATCACCCTCATGATAACCCAGATTTGTATGACTTTCTGTCTTCTGCTGAACATGTTTGAAGAAAAATAGAAAGATATCTCTGCTCAGTAGGTCCTTATAATGCAAGTGGATGGAGATTTCTCTTTTGAAGCTCCAAAAATCCCAGTCAGAAAAATGTCATCGTATGACACCAGCTGTTAATGTCTTTAAACATGATCACACAGCAGTCAGCATGTTGCTTCTGAAAGTTCCGGTACACTAGGATCGGCAACATTATGCCGACTTACGGGCTGCCATCGTCTCCTATCAGATATGTTTGCATAGGCTCAAGATTGATTGCTTAACTCTGTGGCAGACCCGGAAGCATGCGTTTTTCTTCACAGCACTAATGCCTGTTCAGCTAAAAAATCTTGCTTCATGTCTTGCTTTTGGCACCCCTACATGGACATTTCACCCAGAAAATGGAGCTCCCACATGCCTATACACCCAACATCACTAACCGCTTTCGCCACGGGGGGCAGTGTTATCATTTTCGATAAGTATATACTAGAGCCGGGACTTTAACGCGTTAATTTAGATTAATTAATTACAGACTTTAACGCGTTAATTAAGATTAATTAATTACACAAAAAATAACACGTTTTACGCATTTTAATTTTTGCACCGCGGAACGTTTCTCACTGGATGAGTTTCGGCGGACCGATTATACTGGAGCACCAACTAGCGTTCTTGACTTCAGACAACAACAAACCACAGTGAACATGAACGAAGAAGCTGGCGAGACCGCTTTGGTTGGCCCCGTGGATGGGAAATTTTGTTATAAAAAACGAACGGATAAGAGCATGGTTGTGTGCAAGCTATGCAACAAGGAATTCGCCGCAGCACATCGAGCCTCAAGTATCACCTCATCGCAAAACATAATACAAAAATAAACAATATTTTGTTGCTTAAGCTTATGTATTCGGTCATTATTCAATGGTATACTAAAAATCCATGTGAAAAAAATTACTTCTCACTGTTCTCAGGTCAAATATTTATGCAATTAAAATGCGATTAATTTCGATTAATTAATTACAAAGCCTCTAATTAATTAGATACATTTTTTTAATCGAGTCCCGGCCCTAGTATATACCGATATAAGCTAAAGAAACTTTGACCTACTCTTTCCGATCTCACTGTAAGATCAGTCTGCTTCTATAGCAATAAGATCACTTTTGGTGCGAAAAAAGATAAATATTTAAGTACTTTTTAACTGGAATCCAATGCTTCTGTAAGCTTCACGAGAGGGTGGAGTTCACGCAGTCTCTGGTTTGACGTATTCGTGTTGCCATGATCTACAGCCATATATGCATTTCAATGGAGAATTAAGTTTATTTAATGATTGACCTGGAATCAGTTATCATCTTTAATTAATTATTGTTTAATCTAAAATTGTATAAAATCAATTAAAATTATTAACAAGTGTAGAAACAACAATATTTAAATAGCAAATCTGAGTTAAGTTTACTTGCATCTAGTTAACTTAAATAGTTAATTCTACATGAACACCAAGTTAATTGAAATTAATTACATTAGTTTTGGAGACACCGTTAGTCAATCCAATTGAGGGAACCGAGTCACCTTATTAGGGGTTTCAGTGTAGGAAGATTCCAGACTTGCATAAAAATGCTTAAAGGAATATTCTAGGTTCAATACAAGTTAAATTCAATCAACAGCAGTTGTGGTAGAACATTGATTACCACAAAAATACATTTGGATTTACCCCTCCTTTTCTTTAAAGAAGCAAAAATCATGTTGTCTGATGGCCTCAGAGAACTAACCCGCTTGTAATACAGATATATCACTATTTTTTGCGGAAGGTGGAGTTTTGACTATTCAGGGCAAGACAGCCATACTTTGAATTGTGGGACAGCAGGGAAGCTTTTGGATAGATATATAAAGCAGAGAGTCTTTTTCTACCATTACCTCAGTGAAATCTGCTGGTGGTGAAATTTTTCCTCTTATTAATAATGCTTTTAAATAATTCTATCTTGATCTTTATAGTTCCACATCTTCGTTCCTCATCTACTGATGAGGATATTAGACATTTAAACTGACGACTGAGCAAAAAATTATCTTAATTCTGAGATAAACTTGGAGGAGGTTGGCGACGTAATTAAGGCCTTGATTACAGGCAAGGCTCCGGGGCCAGATGGTTTTGCTGCTGAATTTTTTTAATCTTATGCTACAGAACTGGCTCCAATTTTATTAGAAATTTATACGGAATCATTAAAGAATGGAAAGTTTCCGCCAACTATGACACAAGCCCGGATCAGTCTGATTCTTAAAAAGGACAAAGATCCAAGTGAGTGTAAGAGTTTCCGTTCAATTTCCCTGATCCAGCTAGACAATAAAATATTGTCAAAAATTCTGGCTAACCGATTAAGGACAAGTTATGACATCTCTTATCCATACAGATCAGGTGCGTTTTTTTCGGGGCCACAGCTATTCTGATCACATTAGGCTTTTCATCAATATTATCAGGGTTCCCACTCTTTTCAAGCCACAATTTTACAGAACATTTCCAGGACATTTTATGGATTCCAAAAAGTGTAATATTTAAACTATGTGTGTTCATATAAATCTAGCTTTTATTTTGCAATTTCTGTGTGTTTTTGACAGAAGTTTCTCACCGCCAGATAATAGTGTGATAATGAATCCCCATAAAGCAGTCATTTAATTAAATAAATACAGAGTCTGTATGTGCTGTGCACTTCAGAGTGCTCTCTGTCTCTGTCATCTCACACACAAGCATACACATGATGATCATGATGAGGTGTTTTCAGTGTATGAGCGGCCGGCTCTACACATTCATTGTGAAGTGTGCATCACTTTCAGATTATTTATTAATTCAATTAAATCAGACACATTTTAGTTAAAATTATCACACTAGGACATATCACAATTTTAAATGTATCATCCAAATACAGTATGTCATATTCCATGACATTCTGCGGTTTATTGCTAATGCCAATGTTAATGTTGTAACTGCGGAATAAGCTGACTCCGATCGTTGAATGACTGAAAATGTATACACATTTCGAGATGTTAAGGCCGAATAATCAAGCTACGAACCCAGTGTGCATTTGTTTTGTTTTTAAAATCAATGACTGTCATCATTGTTTAAAGTTATAACTCACAGGGATGCAAACTCATGAGGGTCCAAAAAGTTGAGACAATCACTAATCCACGGACATGTTTTCGGGGGTTATTTATTTTTAAAATTATCTGCACAATTGTGTACAATTAACTGCAAAAATAAAGAGTATTTTTGTGTGGCTTGCTTCTGTTTCACAAATTGTTAGTTAGTTAAGTGTTATTTCCTAATGGCTTATGCCTTATAAGAATATTCCAGATAGATTCAGTGCTGAGTAAACTTCTAGAACTTTCTAATAATATAAATATTAGTATAAATACAGGGGCCTTAAGCCCACCAGTTCAGTTTGTTTGTCCTTTGTTTATCTCCTATTGTATTACTTTAGTATAAATACATGTTCATTTGGATTCATATGTTGTTTTTTCCTGACTTTATGTGATCTAAAAGACACAAATTCGCCTGTTCTCTCATTTTAGATAGGTCAATTTCAATGTTTCACAGTTTCAATGATGTCCCTTCGTCATTGTAAAGCGCATTTCACATGAGTTGAGTCGAGGCGTAGAAACTCCGCTAAACACCAGCGTCAAGCGGCACTTTGTCCTCCACATTACGGTGCCTACACACTGACTAGAGTTTATGATTTAAAATATTGAATGTAACTGTACTCTCAAAGACATCATTTGTGAGGCAAAATGTGTGTGAAAAGCACTTTGGTGTGAAGTTGGAGACAAGGTTGTGCTGACGCGTCACTTCATAGACTTCAATGTATTCGGCAGCACTGACACAAGTCATGCGACATCCCCTCAACAAGCAGAAACATAAGTCACTTTAAAACATTAATAGCTCTTCCGCCTTTTTCTCTCCACAATGAACAAGGTAGACTCACAAGCCGATGCTGAGAAGTTTCACAAATGCCGCTTCTTAATTTGCATACAAATCAAGAGATCTGCCTCGGTTACACCACGATTTCCAAGCTCATGAGAGTGTAAGCGTCAACATTGAAAAAACTATACAAATGTGTGGATTTGACTCCTATTACGAGTCAGATCGTTACCATGTTTTTGTGCTTGTAATGGAAACCTTGCTAACAACACAGTCAAATGGTTATATTAATATTTTTCCAGGACATTTAGGTATTTTTTCATGACTTTTTCATGACTGGAAAACAGCATTGCAAAATTCCAGGTTTTCCAGGACACATGGGAACCCTGATTATGTGGACAGTGGTGAATGATCAGACTCTGGTCGCAGCCATTTCACTTGACTCCGAAAAGGCATTTGATATGGTACAATGGGCTTATCTTTTTAAGAATTTGGAGATATATGAGTTCAGGAATACTTTTATTTGACGGTTTAAATTACTTTATAGACATCCGGTAGTGGCGGTACAAACAAATTGATTAATTTCAGATTATTTTACTCTGGATAGGGGAATTATTAATTCCTTTAATAGTTAATAAGTCTAATAATAAAAAGGTTTTCAAACGATGTGGGTAGGTTTGCTTCATTACATTTATCGATGATTGGGTAGGTTAATGTTATTCAAATTAATTGTATTCCAAAATTCAACTACCTGCAACAGTCAATCACTATAGATGTCCTCTCTAATATCAAGCAATTTGATGGCATAGGGAAGTCCTTCATTTGGAATGGTAAACGTCCCAGATTACATTTCAGTAAGATGCATAGGCCGATTGACAAAGGTGGGCTAGGCCTACACAAGAATTTGTTTTATTATTATGCGTTCGGTCTCAGATATTTGGCTCATTGGTCGCTTCCTCTTGAGAGAGCCCCCTCCCTGGTTTTGTATTGAACAGGAAGTCCTTGCCCCTATTTCGTCACTGCAAAGCCTTTCTATCAAACTAATCTGAGAAGATAAATTACTTATTCAAAAGTGTCCAGAGTGTTTAATTCAGAAATGTATTTAAATGTTGCCTCGAGCTTATGGCTGAACCCCAAATTATGTATTAATAAATCCCTTTCTGCTGGTCAGAGTGGATTGTGAGGGGGGTCAATACACTCGGTAACCTATATGAGAGTGGAGTGTTTAGAGCCTTTGAAAATCTGGTTCATCATTTTGTGATTCCCAGATCTCAGTTCTTTAGGTATTTACAGCTGCACCACCTGCTCTATACTATATTTGGGAGTAGCATTCACCCCAGTAGTAAGTATTATATACGTTGTGACAAAAAATGATTTATTGCCCTGATTTATGGTTTAATTGCTGTACATTTGACCTTTCCCTCTGCCCCCTCCCCTCCCTCCGGCAGTTGTACATGCTGTGATATGACGTGTCTGTTCTGATACCCCCATTGGTGTATTTAAAAAGGGTTAGGTTTGTTCATTGCAAGTATTTTGTGATTTCCACTTGTGCAATGGCTGCTCCCAGCACTCCTAAAAAAACAATGTTAAATGATGTAAAAAGACTTACTAAGATATATTGGGCTCCGAGGAGATGTCATGGTCCAGGCATGACCAGGTCTCTCCATGAGCCGTTAGAAGATCTGAAATATGAATTTCATCTAAACAACACACAGTTGTGTGTGTACGACTTTGACAGAACATCTTGTACTGTTAAGTTATTCAACAAGGGTGATGCAATGGATGAAGACCATTGTTTGTATTTCACGGAAAAGGACTGGGATGTATTTTACAATCGTGTTTTGAGGGATCTGAATAATGGAGCATCTCCAGAATCATTTCCAAGAGACCGTGTGTTTGGTAACCACACTATCAAGAGGATTGCTGACCATGTCTACATACTTACCAGCGAGGACAAACAGGGTCTCAGTGACAGAGGGTGTCCTTTCCCAGAGACAGAGCACAATGAATGTTTCCAAATGAAGTTTTTGTTTCAGTGAAAAGATATTCCTATACTGAATGACGTTTTTTCAAAGATAGACAAACTGTTTAAATGGTGTGATGCAAATGACCAATACAATGTAATTAAGGTCAGCCTGTTTGACCCCGAAAAAGCGTGGGAGTGACCGTGTAACACCGCCCACCTTCTACAGACCTTAAAGGTTGGCGGTGACTGACCGCATTTCAAACCAACATTCAAACCAACATGTCTCAAGACTTTACTACATATCTTCCTGGGCCCGTCGCATCACCCAATGACCCAGATACTTCAGAAAGAGATGACCCCGTTGTAGGGTCTTCTGACATAGGCCATTGGCTTGACAAGTTTTGCATGGAGCTTGGCTACAGCAATCTAACGTTCATTTCATCTCACGGATCAGGATGCCCACTTCCGGATGCAGCGGCTCTTAAGGGAGAGGACGACACGGATGGCCTTATTGGTGTGAAGGGGTTCAATTTCATAAAAGCAGTCATAGTGGTCATTCTGGATCATCTCCTCGATTTAAAGTTAAAAGAGTTGTGCTACGGTTGTGAAGTGGATCACCCCAGTCAGATCCAGCACACGTGCTTGTTTGATCCTGACAAGTATTTCTTTTACACTCATTTTGAAGAAATTTCCAGTAAACTGTTTAAACCTGTGTTAAACCAAGTCATCGGCCAGGCTTTAAAACCATTTAGATTGACACCGCATCCTCAGAGAATCCATGGAGTTGTTGAAGGCGTGTTGTGTGAACTAAGAGAGGAGCCGAACATTCTACAGAGAGTGCGTGAAATCCGTGAGAAGCTGGTGAATGATACCTGTGAACAGGCTGTCTACGACGCTGTGGACGGTTGGAAAGGCTGTTTGGCTGGGTCCAAAGTTTGATGCTAACAATGGGGAACTGCTGCGGAGCTACTGGCCTGATTACATTTATTCTGAGACATCGACTTCAATGTGAAATAACCAATATGCTGTATAAGATCATTAATGACGAACGTTCTGGACAAAACAAGCTTGTAAATGAAGCCTATATTAACAAACGGCTGATTTGTCTAAAAAACACATGGATATAGTCAGAGGTCTATCAAACAATTGGACTGAAATGATACAAGTCTATGCCTACCAGAATGATTCTCCCTGTTTGTTGCTTAAAAACATTCTAAATTCATTGTTTGAATGCGATAATGTCTGTAAAATATCTGATATAATATGCTTATGTACATTTGTGACGGATACATGCGTGATGTTATTGTCAAGAAACGAAAGGAGTGATAGTCATGTCTTTGAAAATGTTGATACTCTGGTTAATTACCTGATTGACAAAAATACTGATACATGCGTTAATTTCCTACAATATCTAGACATTGGTTGATGTTGGTGTTTCTATTTGACTATTTAAGCATGTATTGTATGATTACCCCTGATTTTAAAATAAAAGGATACTTTTATAGATTCACTGTTTCATTATGTAGGTGGTGTCTGATCTGATAACATGACCGAACAATTGCATAAGGTGTACTACACACCATCAAACCCCGGCTCTTTAGGGGGTGTGAGTTAGGGTTGGGCTATGTCCCCTAAATTGGCAGTTGACGATGTTAACAGTAAAACATCGCGATGGACGATGATATCGGGGTATATAATTTCATATAATTTTCAAAAATGATATGAAAAATTATAATTTCGTTATTTTACTAACCCAACTAATGACTCGTCGGCGCTTTATCAGTAGGTTGCACGACACGTGAAGCATTTTTTTTAGCTTTCACTTAAGAAGAGTTGTGCACTTTTTATTTTAATATATCTCTTTACATAAATACTATTTTCCACTTAAAAACTCTAATTTCGTTATTTTACTATCCCAACTGACTCATCCGAGCTTTCCAATAGGTTGCACGTAAGGGGGAAAAATATTTCTTCCACTTAAGAAGATTTGTGCACTTTCATGCACTTTTTATTTTAATATATCTCTTTACATAGATATTTTTTTTCTACTGAAAAACTATAATTTCGTTATTTTACTAGCCCAACTAATTAGTAGCCTACTCATCCGGGCTTTTTAATATATTGCCCCTAAGAAAAAAAAGTCGTCTTTGGGCAGCCTTCTTGCGAAGAGAGCAGCCACAGTCACACTCACTGATGAGCAAAAGGTCGAGGCAGAAATGACCATGTACCTGCAGGAAATGGCCATTGATGGGGAAAAGGACCCGCTGACTTGGTGGAAAACGAACGACAAAATGTTTCCGTTCATTGCAAGATTAGCACGGAAATATCTGTGCATATGTGCTACCAGTACTCCATCAGAGCGGGTCTTCAGCACAGCGGGTTGTGTAGTTACTCCAATCCGCAGCTTATTAAAACCAGATAAAGTGAATATGTTGGTATTTCTGGCCAGAAACATCGAAATTTAAACATGGTCTATGGTGAAAGATATTAGACTTCTTTACGCATTTTTCGCCATCCGTTGCGGAGCTATTCGATTTTGCATATTATTTTTTAAACGTTCATTTGTGTAGTTCATATGACCACTTTACAATATTTCAATAACATAATTTATTTTGTAGCCTGTGCTGAAGTTAATTGTGCTGCTAATTATAAGTGAAATGTTAATGCCGAGTTTCGGTCTGAGTGTTGTTCCCGTTTTCTTGTTTTAATAAATGTGTGTTATTCATATTCACCTTGTTTCTTTCATTTGATTTGACATTATGGATTTATGGCCAAGGACATTTTTCTTTAAAAGTATTTACCAGACAAAAGTTATTTGACGTTCGCTGGTCTGGGTTTATCTTAAACTGCCGCATCAGTATATACAAGAGCTATGTGACAATGAGCAAGATGTTCTGAGACTACAACTACTAATAATTAATTAATAAAGGCTTAAAATAAAATATTTTAATCTAAATGTACAGTGTAAGACATGTAAAAAAAAGACAAGAAGCTAACAATGTCAAGATCAATATTTGTGTAGCCTGCCTGACACGGTATTTTCACAGACTAACACGTCACGTCTCTGGCATAAACTACAGTATTTAAAATAGCATATATGCATTAGCTATATTCTCAATTTAATTTACAGAGCAATCCCTGCAAAGTTTTTAGGTTAACTATAGAAGAGACTAGGATTAGTGAGTCACACTAGCAAGACTCGCAAAAGGGGGCGTGGCATCACGATGGTGGCTCTACATCGTGATGTTGGTCAGCCATCACGATGGACGATGATATCGTCCATCGGCACAACCCTAGTGTGAGTAGATTAAAACGTGGTGTATTAGAGGAAAGTGGTGATTTGCTAAGTGATAAAGAAGTTTCAGACTGGTTAGCCAGTCAAGATGCTTATACACTCCACAGACCACTGCGACATCATTTTAAAAGGAATAGGGTCGTTGTTTATGGTATTGATACACAGTTTCAAATGGACCTGGTAGATATGTCAATATATTCTACGGAAAATGACAATACTAAATTTCTTCTCACATGTATAGACGTGTTTAGCAAATATGCATGGGTACGTTGTATAAAGAACAAGACTGGATTGGCAGTGACCAATGCATTTAATTCAATACTACAGGAGGGTAGAATCCCTCAGAAAATTCAGACTGACAAGGGGAAGGAATTTTTTAACAAGCATTTCCAACAACTAACTAAAAAACACAACATTTACCATTTCAGCACGGGGAGTGAATTGAAAGCAAGCGTTATTGAACGTTTTAATAGAACGTTAAAAGGACGGATGTGGCGTTATTTAACAGCTATAAACTCTAAACGCTACATCAATGTTTTACAAGACATTATTCAAGGATACAACAGTAGTTATCACAGAAGTATTAAAATGAGGCCTGTAGATGTCAACAAAGAAAATTAACCGGTCGTCTATGACAATTTGTATGGTAATGTGTGTAAGAAGATGCCTGTATTTAAATTCAAAATCGGCGACGTGGTTAGAATATCAAAGATGAGGGGTCCTTTTACCAAGGGTTATGAACAAAACTACACAGATGAGTTATTCACTATAACCGAATGTATACCACGACAACCACCAGTCTACAAACTATCTGATTATGATGGCGACGTTATCGATGGATCATTTTATGAAGAGTTGTTACAAAAAATTATTGTGGATAAGGACAAAGCTTTTAAAGTAGAAAAGATATTAGACAAGAAGAAGCACGGTAAAAGATCCATGGTGCTCGTACGATGGGTGGGGTGGCCTCCGAAGTTTGACAGCTGGGTTAATGAAAAAGCTGTTGTAGATCTACAAACCTCTTAAAGCATATAAAAATAAAACATTTGTTACCTGACTTCATTTCTGCAGTAAACGGTCATGGATGAAGCAGGGTTTTATGTTACATTGCCATGCAATGCTTCATTAGATCTTTACCCGAAAACCGAATTTCAAATTACAGAACAAGATTAGCCAAACCTATAAACTTAAAAGGTCGTTGGGAGGTGGGTGTGGCTGAAATTGAATACCCTAGATCATGGTACACTATTACTGATGATGATGCGAAAGTCCAATTCAGAGAGGTTATCGACGGAATCAGCCATCTTGTGAAAATAAAGCTGAAAAGTGGTTATTATGACGAAGTTTTGTTTGTAATTAAGGAGCTAAATGCTATGCTACCTCGGCATGCACGTCTTGGCTACGATCATGTGAAAAACAAAGTGTTCATGATGGCGGCACCAGGAAGTTCCTTAACATTCCACGGTAAACTAGCCATTATTTTGGGTGTAATACCGAAGAAACCATTGGTAGCTGTAAATGATTATACTGGAAATGAAAGCATCGAACCCGGTTTTACGCCAGTGTACGCGCCACATCAAGCAGACATAAATGGAGGGTTTTACACCATGTACATGTACACAGATATTATCGAATATTAATCTGTGGGTGATGCACATGCCCCGCTTTTGAGATGTGATATAACCGGATCGGATCGTGAAATAGTCAGTGTTGCATATGACAGAGTACACTACGTGTCAGTGAATAAACATTCTATTGGAGAGATTTGTATTGAGCTCAAAGACGACAGAAACAGGGAAGTGCCATTTTCTTACGGCAAAGTCGTCGTTAAACTACACTTCAGGCCTGTGAAACAACCGATCCTTTAAAAATGGCCTATTATAATCCGTACCAAATGGACCCCACTCATTATGTAAACTATTATAAAACTCAAGCAGGCGGTGGAATGCCGGGGTTTTCTGGGGGAGGGATCATGTATGGGGCGGGGCTCGGAGGCCTTTTCAGGGGTTTGTTTCGAATGGCTCTTCCGTTGTTAAAAAGAGGTTTCAGCATAACCAAACCACACCTTAAAAACGCTGCTAAAAACATAGCCAGCGACGTTGTTACCAGAGCTATGACACATTCCTTTAATAATAATGATAAATCTCAAGACGGTTCGGGGTTAATGGTTATGTTACGTAAACGGAGGTCTAAACCACCTGGAATGAGGAGGGGGAGGAGTGGTCAGGCGGTAAAGAAAACCAGGAAACCCCCTAAGAAAACCGCAGTTAGGCAACGAAAACGAAAGAGAGCTGTGAAGCGTTTTTCATCTGTTAAAACTATATTCTAAACCATGGCACTACTACACGCCATGTCCGAAGAGTGTATTAAATCCGAACTGGATCTGTTTATAGTACCGATGACTCAGACGGCTATTGAAAAAAACACATACATTGAAATCCCTCCTCTATCTGCGATATCGGACAGCGCTCCATTGGAATTTTTCATAGCGGGGAATGGTGAAGATTATATAGATTTAAATAATACACTGCTTTACATGCGTGTTAAAATCACAAATCCGGACGGTTCAAATATCAGAGATGGGACTCCTGTTGGACTGGTCAATTATCCAGGAAACACTATTTTTTCACAGGTTGACGTATCGCTTGGTGATAGGTTAATTTCGCAGAGTACAAACACTTACCCCTATCGATGTATTATAGAATGCCTTTTAAACTATGGTAAAGATACATTGGAATGTGTTTTCTCAGCAGGTTTATGCATGGATGCAGGCGATCCGGCAGGGGGTTCAACCCCCAATGAGTCTCACAAAGAACAATCTGTTAACCCTGTTGAAGATATTATAGCAGATGTATTGAAAAATGTCCCATTGAGATGTGTGAAAAATGCAAGATACATCATGGATAAAATGTCTAAAGCCAAAGAAATGGCATCGTGGAACGATTCGGGGGAGTTTGTATTTAAAGGCATTACTATACAGGGATCACACGTGATGGATCTTGTAAAGAGTATTACGGCTCCGCATAATATTAGGGATGACCGTAGACCTCATGGATGGACTGAGTTTTTGCAGGCAATTGCTACTTTAAACATCCCCTATTCAACAGTGCCAAACCATAAGGTTAGACGTGTAATAAGTTCATTTAAAACCAAACCGTCTACATCGCCCTCTACCTCTACGGGTCAAAGAATGTATTTAAGTACGCCTTCTTCTAAAGATTCAGATGTATCACCGTTTAAATCACCGTCTCTTGATCAAAACGTATGGCTATCATTTTGATATTGTATAATTGTATATTCATTTTTGTACAAATTAATCATATGGTATTCAATAAAGCTATGACATTGGTACATTTGACATTGTGCTCTTTTTATTTATTTGAAGCAAACATTTACAAATCATGTATTTAACATAAACGTTTCACCCATTTGCACACATTGCATACACTTAAATGTAGTACTATTACAATGAGTTATCCTTAGTTTTTCACAAAATGCAATACATATTCATCATTTTTAATTAAATCATCGCTATAAAGCATCATAACATCATCATAAGCACGACCTCGAATCATATGATATAGAAAGAAAATACAATGATGACCACATGTGTCAGACATAAAATGCTGAACTTGTTTAGCTGAATATTGAATGCGTGTTGAATTCGTTTTTAGACAGGCAGTGATTGATACAGGAAAACGAATAAAATCAGGACTATTACCGAAACTGTCAAAGAAAAATGCTGAACCATCCTTATTTATGTAAATTGCTAACCAGTGTTCACCGGGGAGATGTGCAGGGTCTGTGTTGATTATGGCTGACGTAGGTAATGTTCTTAAGGGGTCCTTCGGTAAATGATCACACGGTAGTACTCCAAGAAAATGTGTGTTTTGTGTGATTCTGTCTATAGCCGCTGTAAGTTGTATGGTATTCATGTTTTCAATTAATAATTGTCAACAAGTACCTGTCTTCGGTTAGAAACTTCAATGATGTTGTCAAAAACAGCATAAACAATCAGATTAATGGT
The DNA here is from genome assembly GCF_025860055.1 of Xyrauchen texanus. Lineage (NCBI taxonomy): Eukaryota > Metazoa > Chordata > Actinopteri > Cypriniformes > Catostomidae > Xyrauchen > Xyrauchen texanus. Next base: position 41,424,366 of record NC_068299.1, read on the forward strand.
TCTTGGAAGCGGTTGTCTGAAACGTACTTCTAGTCTGATATTCCCAGACTTAACAAGCGAGATGTGGTGACCACATTCTTCGTCTGGAGTGAGGTTGAAACCATAAAGTGTATAACCCTGCAGAAAATCTTCTCTGTCGATTACCAACGCTTGGTTTTTTAGATGTCTTCCAGACGAAAGTGCAAGCTGGTAAAATTCTGCACGGCGGTGCCTGCTCCAAAGTCAGGTTGTAATGGTTTGGCGGGTGTTGCTGACCATCCACATAAACAGCTAGAAACTCCAGATCGTAATGCTTAAATGCAAAAGGGTTTTTATCGTATGCCCCTGTAAAAGCATCATTATCGACCATACCCAATATGATGGAGTTGGGTAATGTACCTAAAAACAGGTTTTCCTGGTTTGATACACGACCTCCAGCTGGTATGGAGAAATTTTTCAGGCAGACCCTGTCAATGGGGTATTTGGCAGTTGTTGAGAGTAGTGCTTGAGCGTGCCCCAGTCTCACTCCTGGTGATACAGATACTTTTTAACAAACAGAGAAGCTGTCAAAATACGCGGTTTGTATGCTATAGCATCACTCCTCATTAGACAAAATTCATCTTTGCCTCTTGTCAGACCGGATTTTAATGTCCACCCCATTAAGCATTAGTTTTTCTTGAAAGAAAATATCACTGTGTATTGGTGATAAACGCTCAACTACTGCACTTTCGTTGCTAAAGGCAGCCCTCTTTGTCAGACCAATGTTAGCCCCTGCCGGATCAGCCTGCATCCATATGTCCGGCAGAATCTTTGTAAAATAAACCTGCTGAGAAAACACTTTCCAATGTATCTTTACCATAGTTTAAAAGGCATTCTATAATACATCGATAGGGGTAAGTGTGTGTACTCTGCGAAATTAACCTATCACCAAGCGATACGTCAACCTGTGAAAAAATAGTGTTTCCTGGATAATTGACCAGTCCAACAGGAGTCCCATCTCTGATATTTGAACCGTCCGGATTTGTGATTTTAACACGCATGTAAAGCAGTGTATTATTTAAATCTATATAATCTTCACCATTCCACGCTATGAAAAAATCCAATGGAGCGCTGTCCGATATCGCAGATAGAGGAGGGATTTCAATGTATGTGTTTTTTTCAATAGCCGTCTGAGTCATCGGTACTGTAAACAGATCCAGTTCGGATTTAATACACTCTTCGGACATGGTGTGTAGTAGTGCCATGGTTTAGAATATAGTTTTAACAGATGAAAACGCTTCACAGCTCTCTTTCGTTTTAGTTGCCTAACTGCGGTTTTCTTAGGGGTTTCCTGGTTTTCTTTACCGCCTGACCACTCCTCCCCTCCTCATTCCAGGTGGTTTAGACCTCCGTTTACGTAACATAACCATTAACCCGAACCGTCTTGAGATTTATCATTATTATTAAAGGAATGTGTCATAGCTCTGGTAACAAGCGTCACTGGCTATGTTTTTAGCAGCGTTTTTAAGGTGTGGTTTGGCTATGCTGAAACCTCTTTTTAACAACGGAAGAGCCATTCGAAACAAACCCCTGAAAAGGCCTCCGAGCCCGCCCCATACATGACCCCTCCCCAGAAAACCCCGGCATTCCACCGCCTGCTTGAGTTTTATAATAGTTTACATAATGAGTGGGGTCCATTTGGTACGGATTATAATAGGCCATTTTTAAAGGATCGGTTGTTTCACAGGCCTGAAGTGTAGTTTAACGATGACTTTGCCGTAAGAAAATGGCACTTCCCTGTTTCTGTCGTCTTTTAGCTCAATACAAATCTCTCCAATAGAATGTTTATTCACTGACACGTAGTGTACTCTGTCATATGCAACACTGACTATTTCACGATCCGATCCGGTTATATGTACACATCTCAAAAGCGGGGCATGTGCATCACCCACAGATTGATATTCGATAATATCTGTGTACATGTACATGGTGTAAAACCCTCCATTTATGTCTGCTTGGTGTGGCGCGTACACTGGCGTAAAACCGGGTTCGATGCTTTCATTTCCAGTATAATCATTTACAGCTACCAATGGTTTCTTCGATTATTACACCCAAAATAATGGCTATTTTACCGTGGAATGTTAAGGAACTTCCTGGTGCCGCCATCATGAACACTTTGTTTTTCACATGATCGTAGCCAAGGCGTGCATGCGAGGTAGCATAGCATTTAGCTCCTTAATTACAAACAAAACTTCGTCATAATAACCACTTTTCAGCTTTATCTTCACAAGATGGCTGATTCCGTCGATAACCTCTCTGAATTGGACTTTCGCATCATCATCAGTAATAGTGTACCATGATCTAGGGTATTCAATTTCAGCCACACCCACCTCCCAACGACCTTTTAAGTTTATAGGTTTGGCTAATCTTGTTCTGTAATTTGAAATTCGGTTTTCGGGTAAAGATCTAATGAAGCATTGCATGGCAATGTAACATAAAACCCTGCTTCATCCATGACCGTTTACTGCAGAAATGAAGTCAGGTAACAAATGTTTTATTTTTATATGCTTTAAGAGGTTTGTAGATCTACAACAGCTTTTTCATTAACCCAGCTGTCAAACTTGGAGGCCACCCCACCCATCGTCACGAGCACCATGGATCTTTTACCATGCTTCTTCTTGTCTAATATCTTTTCTACTTTAAAAGCTTTGTCCTTATCCACAATAATTTTTTGTAACAACTCTTCATAAAATGATCCATCGATAGCGTCGCCATCATAATCAGATAGTTTGTAGACTGGTGGTTGTCGTGGTATACATTCGGTTATAGTGAAGAACTCATCTGTGTAGTTTTGTTCATAACCCTTGGTAAAAGGACCCCTCATCTTTGATATTCTAACCACGTCGCCGATTTTGAATTTAAATACAGGCATCTTCTTACACACATTACCATACAAATTGTCATAGACGACCGGTTAATTTTCTTTGTTGACATCTACAGGCCTCATTTTAATACTTCTGTGATAACTACTGTTGTATCCTTGAATAATGTCTTGTAAAACATTGATGTAGCGTTTAGAGTTTATAGCTGTTAAATAGCGCCACATCCGTCCTTTTAACGTTCTATTAAAGCGTTCAGTAGCGCTTGCTTTCAATTCACTCCCGTGCTGAAATGGTAAATGTTGTGTTTTTAGTTAGTTGTTGGAAATGCTTGTTAAAAAATTCCTTCCCTTGTCAGTCTGAATTTTCTGAGGGATTCTACCCTCTTGTAGTATTGAATTAAATGCATTGGTCACTGCCAATCCAGTCTTGTTCTTTATACAACGTACCCATGCATATTTGCTAAACACGTCTATACATGTGAGAAGAAATTTAGTATTGTCATTTTCCGTAGAATATATTGACATATCTACCAGGTCCATTTGAAACTGTGTATCAATACCATAAACAACGACCCTATTCCTTTTAAAATGATGTCGCAGTGGTCTGTGGAGTGTATAAGCATCTTGACTGGCTAACCAGTCTGAAACTTCTTTATCACTTAGCAAATCACCACTTTCCTCTAATACACCACGTTTTAATCTACTCACACCCCTAAAGAGCCGGGGTTTGATGGTGTGTAGTACACCTTATGCAATTGTTAGGTCATGTTATCAGATCAGACACCACCTAAATAATGAAACAGTGAATCTATAAAAGTATCCTTTTATTTTAAAATCAGGGGTAATCATACAATACATGCTTAAATAGTCAAATAGAAACACCAACATCAACCAATGTCTAGATATTGTAGGAAATTAACGCATGTATCAGTATTTTTGTCAATCAGGTAATTAACCAGAGTATCAACATTTTCAAAGACATGACTATCACTCCTTTCGTTTCTTGACAATAACATCACGCATGTATCCGTCACAAATGTACATAAGCATATTATATCAGATATTTTACAAACATTATCGCATTCAAACAATGAATTTAGAATGTTTTTAAGCAACAAACAGGGAGAATCATTCTGGTAGGCATAGACTTGTATCATTTCAGTCCAATTGTTTGATAGACCTCTGACTATATCCATGTGTTTTTTTAGACAAATCAGCCGTTTGTTAATATAGGGTTCATTTACAAGCTTGTTTTGTCCAGAACGTTCGTCATTAATGATCTTATACAGCATATTGGTTATTTCACATTGAAGTCGATGTCTCAGAATAAATGTAATCAGGCCAGTAGCTCCGCAGCAGTTCCCCATTGTTAGCATCAAACTTTGGACCCAGTCGAACAGCCTGTTCACAGGTATCATTCACCAGCTTCTCACGGATTTCACGCACTCTCTGTAGAATGTTCGGCTCCTCTCTTAGTTCACACAACACGCCTTCGACAACTCCATGGATTCTCTGAGGATGCGGTGTCAATCCAAATGGTTTTAAAGCCTGGCCGATGACTTGGTTTAACACAGGTTTAAACAGTTTACTGGAAATTTCTTCAAAATGAGTGTAAAAGAAATACTTGTCAGGATCAAACAAGCACGTGTGCTGGATCTGACTGGGGTGATCCACTTCACAACCGTAGCACAACTCTTTTAACTTTAAATCGAGGAGATGATCCAGAATGACCACTATGAATGCTTTTATGAAATTGAACCCCTTCACACCAATAATGCCATCCGTGTCGTCCTCTCCCTTAAGAGCCGCTGCATCCGGAAGTGGGCATCCTGATCCGTGGGATGAAATGAACGTTAGATTGCTGTAGCCAAGCCAATGGCCGATGTCAGAAGACCCTACAACGGGGTCATCTCTTGCTGAAGTATCTGGGTCATTGGGTGATGCGACGGGCCCAGGAAGATATGTAGTAAAGACTTGAGACATGTTGGTTTGAATGTTGGTTTGAAATGCGGTCAGTCACCGCCAACCTTTAAGGTCTGTAGAAGGTGGGCGGTGTTACACGGTCACTCCCACGCTTTTTCGGGGTCAAACAGGCTGACCTTAATTACATTGTATTGGTCATTTGCATCACACCATTTAAACAGTTTGTCTATCTTTGAAAAACCATCATTCAGTATAGGAATATCTTTCTACTGAAACAAAAACTTCATTTGGAAACATTTATTGTGCTCTGTCTCTGGGAAAGGACACCCTCTGTCACTGAGACCCTGTTTGTCCTCGCTGGTAAGTATGTAGACATGGTCAGCAACCCTCTTGATAGTGTGGTTACCAAACACACGGTCTCTTGGAAATGATTCTGGAGATGCTCCATTATTCAGATCCCTCAAAACACGATTGTAAAATACATCCCAGTCCTTTTCCGTGAAATACAAACAATGGTCTTCATCCATTGCATCACCCTTGTTGAATAACTTAACAGTACAAGATGTTCTGTCAAAGTCGTTCACACACAACTGTGTGTTGTTTAGATGAAATTCATATTTCAGATCTTCTAACGGCTCATGGAGAGACCTGGTCATGCCTGGACCATGACATCTCCTCGGAGCCCAATAGTAGTTCTTATAATATACTTTGTGTCAAAAAATGATTTATGGCTTAATTGCTGTACCTTTGACCTTTCCCCTTCCGCTCACCCCGCCCCGCACCGCCCCACCCGCCCCGCCCCCCCTCTTTCCCTCCCACCCACCTTCCCCCATTCCGGTGTGTGTGTTGTGGTGTGACGTGTTTGGTCATATCTGATGTTATATGTCTGCAGAGGTATCCGCCCCCACAACAGTGTCACAAAAGGTCTTACATTTTAAAAACAAAATAGTCCGCTTTATAAAATACAGATTTAACACAAAAATCTTACATTAGTTCTGCGCAGTCCTTTCATGAGTGGTTTAAGAACAGTGACAAATGCAAGACAGTCCTAAAACCTGTGTTAATTTCATATCATCATTTCTCTTAGGAGATATGTGTGTGTGTGTGTGTGTGTGTGTGTGTGTGTGTGTGTGTATATATGTGTGCCCTATAGAGGGTTGATGGATAGATAACTACCTAAACATGTGTGTGTGTGTGTGTGTGTGTGTGTGTGTGTGTGTGTGTGTGTGTGTGTGTGTGTGTGTGAGCGTGTATTTATCACTTTGTGGGGACCAAATGTCCCCATAAGGATAGTAAAACCTGAAATGTTTGACCTTGTGGGGACATTTTGTCGGTCCCCATGAGGAAAACAGCTTATAAATCATACTAAATTATGTTTTCTGAACATGTAAAAATGCAGAAAGTTTTCTGTGAGGGTTAGGTTTAGGGGTAGGGTTAGGTTTAGGGGATAGAATATAAAGTTTGTACAGTATAAAAACCATTATGTCTATGGAAAGTCCCCATAAAACATGGAAACACAACATGTGTGTGTGTGTGTGTGTGTGTGTGTGTGTGTGTGTGAGCATGTATTTATCACTTTGTGGGGACCAAATGTCCCCATAAGGATAGTAAAACTCGAAATTTTTGACCTTGTGGGGACATTTTGTCAGTCCCCATGAGGAAAACAGCTTATAAATCATACTAAATTATGTTTTTTGAAAATCTAAAAATGCAGAAAGTTTTCTGTGATGGTTAGGTTTAGGGATAGGGTTAGGGTCATGGGATAGAATATATAGTTTGTACAGTATAAAAACCATTATGTCTATGGAAAGTCCCCATAAAACATGGAAACACAACATATGTGTGTGTGTGTGTGTGTGTGTGTGTGTGTGTGTGTGTGTGTGTGTGTGTGTGTGTGTGTGTGTGTGTGTGTGTGTGTGTGTGTGTGGCCTGTAGAGGGTTGATGGATAGATAACTACCTAAACTTTGTGTCAAAATTGGGCTTCCATGCAGGGGGGGCGTAACATTTTACCATTTGTGCGGTATGTGTGTGGAAATTGCGCTTTAACTGACAAAACATGTGCTTTGTCACTACAAATGAGTACCGTCAGTATTTTGGTAAACAGGTTTATTTTATATAGAATTCTGACGAAATATCTTTAATACAAAAGTTTGTTACATTTTTTTTTTTTTAACCATGAGATTCTAAAACAGTGGATATTGAATGATATTAGTTTATTTTTCTCAAACAGACGATACTGGCAGAGCAAACTCATTTAGACGGACACTTTATTAACAAGGGTTAGGCTATTTATTTTTACCAGAGACTAAAACGTATTTTAAACCAAATGTTCAGATTGGCAAACACAATATTGCCGTTGAAATAGTATGCATTATAAATTGTAACTTTAACACGTGTTGTATTGCATTTTTCCAATCAAATTAATAAGGCGTTTTTGATCCAGACTTTAAGGCGACGATCGACAAATGTTTTGTGGCGGGGGTGAAGACGCGCCAAGATTTCGAAGTGTCAGGGATTTTGGTATAGTCTGGACAGTCCTTTCAAATTATTCAGGCATTAAACTATCAAACATACCAATGTTGATTTATTCAGTTCTAAAAGAGTGTAACTAAACATACATCCAAGAAATAGTTTACACAAATTATATTTGTAGGCTACTATTAATATTGTAAATATCCATGGGTGCGTTTCTTCACGAGCATTCGGTCTGCTGCAGATTTGTCACATCTATATTTACCTACAGTCATAACAAGTGACATAAAAAATGCACATCCGATATAAACTCAAACAATAGAGCAATTTACTTAAATCAATGAGTGGTATACATTTAAAATTGATGTGTACCAAAATAATACATTCTGATGATTGTGCTCATACTTGTGTGAACTGTTGAATACTAATGGGGAAAATGAGCAAATGCAAGATTGGCTATGAGAGAGCAGCCGGACTTGATTGCCTCCACATGGGTGTTGTTGCGGAAAGGAAGTGGAACGCGGGCAAAAGAGAGGACGAGGATCTGTTGATTTATTTGCAGCCTGGACTTATTAATCTGATGTTTAATAAAGTAAACTGTCTTTGTGAAATAGTCTGAGTGGTTGTGTGATTTATCTTCTGGCATTGACAAGTAGGCCTAATGAAATAACATAACTGTTACACTTGCAAAAGATTTGACAAATGCAATGTACGTTTAACAACACGTCTTAAACATGAGAGACAAAAGCGGGTTATAAAAGCAATGGATACATGACACCATTGAATTGAATCTGAAGCGTTATAGAGAGAGAATGCCAAACGATGTGCAAGTTCTCGATATGTGACTGAAAATGATAGAATTAAACATAAAAAGTACAATGCTATGCAACCAACAAGCAACATCGTATCAACATAAAAGAACAGAGCGACAGAAGTATGCCAATATCAAACAGCTACAAAGGATATAACTATTTCTTCTTTTCGTTGTAAAAAGCAGGCTGAATGGTGTGTTGTTTACACTTTCAAACCATATGTTTGTTTACTTCTGTAAGGGGTTAAACCGTTTCATTAGGTAATACGAGGTTTATACACGTGTAAAATGTAAAAATATTTTATTTTAAGCCATAGTAAAAAACTCATTACATTACATGTGGTCTTCAGATTTGAAAACACAACCCATTTAAAACAGAACGAGGTATTTTGTGTGCAAATGTCACAGATGAGACACGTTTGTGTGCGAGACGGCAGCGGGTGTTTAACAAGTGCATTACTCTTTTAAAATGATATTTTTCCAAGCGAATGTTTGGCATTAGTTTAGCAAACACTTTTATTTCACTAAAACACAATAATATATATTTTTTTAGCTATAGCTCTAACAACAAATATCTTTCCAAATCAGTGGATATTGGTTGTGAAGCAAACTCATTCAGATTTTCACTTTTAAAGATAAGGAATAAATGGTGTTACTGAAAGATTACGTTTAACATTAGTTTAACAAACACGGCTATGTTACTAAAATGCAGTAACACATTTAAATGCTAATTTAGATGCATCTTTAGCACAAAGATTCTTACATTTATTAAAGACATGAAAAGTATCTTTCTAAAACGATGTGTAAAGGGCGTGCTGCAAATTAAATCCACATTCACTAGGCAATACAGTATTTTAGCAAACAGGTTTATTTGACTAAAACGCAATAATGTTTTTAAAGAATTCTGATGATATCTTTAATACAAAGGTTTGTTACATTTTTCATTTAAACATGAGATTCTAAAACAAAGACTACGGTTATGCAGCAAAACACACATTCAGTTTAAATATGAACAAATATTTTAACAAAAATAAAGTTTTGCGTTTTGATTTATATTACTAAAACACGATAAGCATTTCACGTAATTCTTCATGTTGTCTTGCATTTTTACTTTTTGACAAAGAGAAATGTTTTTAAACATTAGGTGGTCTAACACATCTCTAGCAATGACGCTTTAAAGATGCTGAACAAAAACTTTACCATAAAATGTATTTAACATCTTTATTTCAACAATGATCATTTTAAATGAAATACCATACATTTTTCCACTCAAAGTCTTTCAATCGATACTGAGCTCTTACAGGAAGTCAGAGGTCTGGGGTGGGAGGTTTTTCAGAATACGCACACACCCCCTGATCAGGCCTGATGGGGTCTTGTGTGATTCTGTTCAGCAAAACAATATGGTGCCATGAGTTTCCTGGTGTTTTATGGTTTGCTTTCATTGAAAAGCATGGTGACAACCAAACGTGTGAAAGAAGGGAGATAAAAGGGTTTATTTTGTTATAAAAGTTTTTCTTTTTACCCATCAAGTGCTCCATGTAACGTTGTGAAACATGGTAGAGATGTGGTTAAAGAAGTATTGCTCTTTGTAATACAGGCAGCAATTCAATATAATTACTTAAAAGAATAGTAAGTTTTTAGAAATCATTTGCTAAATCAATAGTTCAAATTCAGAGGTTTTTATAGTATGCTGTACACAGTTATCATAAAACCCATGTCAATTCAAGTGTGAACATTTCAAAGAAATGGGGTGATGGCATACTGGACAACAAATGACTTGTGATATACACACACAAGATATTTTAACACTAATTCACACCCTGAAACTACATTCATGGTACTGTTACGTCAGTGGGGTGTCAAACACAAATGCAAAGGCTGAGTTTACTTTGACACTCATATTTTTGGTATTAATTTACTCATTCCTGGATCAAACCCCACACTCAGAAACGTGTACATGAACAAAAATGTGTACTGTTGTGATGCCAACTGATCATCGCTTTACTGACTTTTATTTCAAGAAAACCACAAAGTCTACCAATAACTGATGAAGTAACGTGTTTACAGGACTGCATTTACTCACAAAAGTTCCTCTATTGCCACAATTGGATTTTTGTTTGTTGTAGAGTTATCCTCATTTGTAAATAGTTGTTTGTTTAAATGTTGCGATATTTTCTAGTTTACAAAGATGTCAGTTTTAACACACACACACACACACACACACACACACACACACACACACACACACACACATGTTGTGTTTCCATGTTTTATGGGGACTTTCCATAGACATAATGGTTTTTATACTGTACAAACTTTATATTCTATCCCCTAAACCTAACCCTACCCCTAAACCTAACCCTCACAGAAAACTTTCTGCATTTTTACATTTTCAAAAAACATAATTTAGTATGATTTATAAGCTGTTTTCCTCATGGGGACCGACAAAATGTCCCCACAAGGTCAAAAATTTTGGGTTTTACTATCCTTATGGGGACATTTGGTCCCCACAAAGTGATAAATACACGCTCACACACACACACACACACACACACACACATTTAGGTAGTTATCTATCCATTAACCCTCTATAGGGCACACACACACACACACACACACACACACACACACACACACACACACACACACACACACACACACACATATCTCCTAAGAGAAATGATGATATGAAATGAACACAGGTTTTAGGACTGTCTTGCATTTGTCACTTTTCTTAAACCATTATCGCAACCCCTCGCTCATGAAAGGACTGCGCAGAACTAATGTAAGATTTTTGTGTTAAATCTGTATTTTATAAAGCGAACTATTTTGTTTTTAAAATGTAAGACCTTTTGTTACTGTTACAGATAAAATTAATTATTGTGTTTGTTAATCTAATATCAAAGATTAAGAATGATAAACTATTTTCAATATTTTTAAAAATGTCTTTGATGTGTTTTGACAATCTGAACCTTTGATCTATAAAAAAGGTCACTGATAAAATACCACATATGCATTTGCTAACGATTTATTTATTATTTTTAAAAATGACTAGCATCCTTTGATTTTGATCAGTCAATATCCACTGTTTAGAAACATCTGTTGTTAGAACTACAATTAAATGAAATATTGTTTTTAATAATACGTGTATTTGTTAAACCAATATCAAAGATTATAGTTGTTGAAAATCACGTCATTGTGCCGAGAATGCCACTGAATTGCCTTTGTTTTCACAACAGCTCCGTGTAGATCAGAGCTCAGTGGATTACCATGCCACACCCTCTCCCATACCGGGAGTCGAACCCAGGCCGCCTGGGTGAAAACCAGGAATCCTAACCTCTAGACCATATGGGAGCCTGAGAGATGTTTAAAATAACAATCATTAACCATTAAATCCTTATTTTAAAGCGACCATCTGAATGTTTTTTGTCTTATCCAATATCCACTGTTTTAGAAAACACATTTTCACCCTTTTGTTAATAAAAAACTTGTACCATGTTTGACACCAAGCATTACACGCTCATTAAAGATGTCATTTAAACACATTTTAAACATAATACTGCTTTTTATGTCTTACAATAATAATAATAAATCCAAATGAACCCCACACACACATTACTTTAACATGTTTCTGAAAAACAACTCAATGATTACAACAATGAATTATTTCATCATGAACCATACATTATCTTGACATCTCATTTTCAAACCTAAACTCTTTTTAAATACACAGTTGTGGGGGCGGATACCTCTGCAGACATATAACATCAGATATGACCAAACACGTCACACCACAACACACACACCGGAATGGGGGAAGGTGGGTGGGAGGGAAAGAGGGCTTCAAGATTTTACATTGATTCTGTTGGACCCCCATTAGATTGTATAGGCCTGGTCTTAAAGACACACCAACCTGCTGATGATGCCAATCAGAGAATGGAGACATAACCCATGTCTTTTGGGGGTGTGTTAAGATCCAGGAGTTTTGGTTGAAGGTTCAGAGTTTTGTGTGTGATGTATTGGGCACTCGGGTTTAATTTTGCACCAGACTCCATATTCTGGGCGATGAGGCATTCATCAATGTTGAGAATATACACATAAAGAGTTGGGTCCTAACCAGCGTCACCAGACAGATTCTTTTAAGGGGATGGAGGTCGGCAGGAGTGCCATCATTTCAGGAGTGGTGCTCAGTGATGGGGAGGGTGGCAGCCTTTGTAGAAGGGAGTTTAGAAGACTAGGGAAATGTAACTTGTTTATGGAGAAATGGGCTGGATATCTGACGATAATGGATGTGTGAATATTATTATTTTTGTGCGATGGGATGTTGTTGGGTGCCAGGGTGGGGTTGGGGTGATTGTGCGGGTTAATTGTGGATTCTGTATATATACCTTTTGTTTTAGTGTGATAAAACCACTTACATATCTTTTCTGTGTTAAGTTAAAACAAATTTTACAACTGTTGCCATGACGATGTAATGTAAACAAACCCTAAAATGAGTTTTAACAGAAGAATTAACATAAGTGCTTTTATAAAATTATAAGCTTCATGTTTCTGCATTTAAACCCTTTAAAGATTGACAACATTCACTTCCATTGTAAGTGTCATTATAACTTCGATTTTTTGCTTTTTTTAAGAAAAGGAGGGACCAAACTTAATTTACTACCAAGAACAAGAGCTAAAAATGTACCAAGCACATTTTTCTCCACTTTCCAAAAAGAAAGAAAAACATTGTCCAAGTCTGCATTTGATTCACTGACAAACTATAGTACTATAGAATAGTATTCTATCTAATAGAATACTATTTGTGATTTGACAATATAAACCAATTGTCATTGTGGACAGTCTTTATTTAAAGTTAGTAGCAGTTTACAAAATAATGTGGGCATGATACTGTATGTACCCACTTATCCAGTAGAAGAGCATGGTTTCCTCATTTGGTTACATAAAGAGATCATCTCTTAAGAAATGTTTCTATCCCATTGGTTGTCACTGGTTGTGTTAGAACTATACAAACAGGCAATGTTAAAAATCAACGATACCACTACATACTACTGAAAAAGTTCAATCTGCATATCAAATTCAAGTCAAACAGCTGCCACATAAAAATACATAATTTAAAAGAGCAGTAAACAATTAAATTCCCAGATTCATTTGTGAGAAACACATTAATAAATAGTATAACAAGTATTTAAAAAAAAAAAATTACAGCAGCAGTCACAAAGTAGAAATACAACAGAAATGAATGAGCACAAGAGGATGATGAGCCAAATGAGTAGGTAATTGCAAAGAACACAGAGAATTCAAATGGCGGTATCAAATCAACAGCACCATCATGCAAGCTGACACTACGAGACCCTTGTTTATCAGCACCCACCCACTTTAGTATTAATGTACCAATCAGCTGCTCAAATCAAGGACAAGATGTTCATATATACGGGTCAGCCCCTTAAAACTAGAGCCAAGGAGGAATTCCCTGTTGTCAATAAAGACCAGAGAAAAAGCCCTGGGCGCTTGAATGTTCAGTTCCTGGAAGTGAATGAATTGGTTCTTCTTCGCATCCCAGCGATAGACTCGAGTGAAGGCATAGTCGCTGCCCAGGATGGCGTACTGCCAGTTGGCTATAGAAAATGGCTGGAAGACCATGGAGCCACGCGAGGCCATGGTCTGGATCTCAGTGAACATGTTACCATCCCATTTCATCACTTTCGAGTCTCCGATGAAGCGGGTTAGGCAAATGTACAGCTTGCTGTTCACAGTGAAATGTTTCACAGCATACACATCCTCCATCTCGGGAATGTCTGTGCGCCGATCAAACTGCTTGGTGCTCTTGTTCCATTGATAAATGACGGGCCGTTGAGAGCTGCTGGACAAGATCAGATGAGGTTTCCCAGAAATCTCCAGATACTCCACATCTGTGTCCCTGTGCCAGGGGTGCAAGGACTGATGGGAGTAGAAGCCATTGCCGTTCCATTTGTAAATTGTGGTGGAGCCTGCTTTGGAGCTATCTGCAATGATGAAGAAAGACTCTCCATCAATGTGGAAGATTTGCACATCATTCGGCTTTCTTATTTTCAAAATGTCAATGTCTTGAATTTTGATGAATTTGTTTGCTGAGATATCTCTCTTGTAGATGTGTGAGCCGCCAAAAAGTTGTGCGACTATGATGAAGAGTTGACTATCAATGACGAGAGGTTTGCAGATGACTGTGGAAGTGCCTGTGGAGAAAAGGATTTTGGAAATCATCTGAAAGTTGAACAAAGCCATTGCCACCACCATTATCATGAGTTTACAGTAAATTATGACTGATTATTTCTGTTTTGCTGAGGTACGGTTTGTTTTGTGAATGGTACTAGGGCTGGAACTATAATGAAATTTGGCTTATGATTAATTTTACACAATTACAATTTTGACGATTCATTTATCTGTTTTAGGACTATGACGATTGTCTTTTTTTAGAGCTTTCACGATTGTCATGTTTTTTTTGTTTTGTTTCATAATCCCCTTTTCTCCCAATTTGGAATGCCCAATTCCAACCACTTACTAGGTCCTCGTGGTGGTGCTATTACTCACCTCATTCCGGGTGGCGGAGGACAAGCCTCAGTTGCCTCCACTTCGGAGACAGTCAATCCACGCATCTTTGTCAAGTGGCTCGCTGTGCATGGCACCGTGGAGACTCACAGAATGTGGAGGCTCATGCTACTCCTCGCGATCCACGAATTTACAATTTACCATGCGCCCCATTGAGAGCGAGAACCACTAATCGCGACCACCCTCCCTAGCAACCGGGCCAATTTGGTTGCTTAGGAGACCTGGCTGGAGTCACTCAGCACACCCAGAATTTGAACTCGCGACTCCAGGGGTGGAAGTCAGTGTTAATATTTGCTGAGATACCCAGGCCCTTAATTGTCATGTTTCTTAAGGTGCATGTGTGCGTCATACAGCTTAAAGGAATAGTTTACACAAAAATGAAAATTGTCTCGTCATTTACTCTCCCTCCTGCCATCCCAAGATGTGTATGACTTTCTTTCTTCAGCAGAACACAAATTAAGATTTTAGAAGAATATTTCAGCTCTGTAGGTCCATACAATGCAAGTGAATGGATGCCAAAAATTTGAAGCTCCAAAATCCACATATGGGCTAGGGCTGCACGATTTGGGGAAAATATAATATTGCGCTATAATAAACAAATGATAACATGAGTCAACTTGCTTGGTTATCAAGGAAAATGCACAAATAGATTACTGATAATGCTGAAATGTGTATTTCTCAACTCAAACATACAAACTAGCAACAACAACAACTATAAATGCTGTGTTTTCAAATTAAAATATTTTTACAAAATGAAATAATAACATTTTTGCATTACTGCAAACTTGTTATTTTCTCAATATTACACCTAAATAAAATGGAACAATAAATAAGAACATATCAATTTTCATGAAAATAAGATTGTCCAAACAAACAGACATTTAATCAGGATGTAACATGTACTTTCTATAAACTCTTTTGAAAAGGAAACTGGATATAAATGTGTGGTTCACTCAAGCCACTAAAACTGTTGTTGTTGCCTTTGTGTTTTTTTTTTTTTTATTTCCAAATCCTCTTTCTAAAAAGTTCTACTTATCGCTGGTACCTCTTGTCCAGTGTGTGGATTATTTTCTGAAATCCCACTTTGCTAACGGTGCATCATGTCTCTTTATATCTCTGTGAAGACTTGTCATATGGCGTGACACTCGCAAACACATCTGTAATTGTGCTTTGTTTGACTTACTGGGCATTTTAATGTAGTTTTAGTCAATGAAAACTGTTGACATTTTCGTCATATTTTAGTAACATTTAGTCATATTGATATTTTAGCCACTGAACACTGTAAACATTTTAGCCATAAGAGTATTATTGATA